>NW_005879141.1:0-7175 GCF_000147115.1 Myotis lucifugus | reverse complement strand
AATGGAATCTGAGCCCCAAGGTTATCACTAAATAACGATGTGACCTTGGGTAAGACACAGTATCTCAGCCTTAGATTTCTAACCGGAAAACTATCAGGATTAGATTTACAAAAGTGGTTGCTTCACAGCCTGTGGGCCACACTGGACCCGCAGGTATGCTGATTTTTCTTGGCACCTGTGCCTAGTAGCTGGGTAGTTCTGCCACATATGCCACTACATCCCACTGTGTGACATCCAGGCCTCCTCATGCATTTCACCTGCCCATTCCCTGGGTCATTCAAGTTCAGGGCCCCCTTTTAAACCCATGCCTTCCTACCCTCTGAGGTGCAGATACTGTGTTATATGGCTTTGATATAAATGTTGTTTGGACCAGCAATCAGCCTCGGGATCTCTGCTGCTTCTACAAGTCTTTTCATCTGCACCAAATGAATTTTATTCTAATTAAAATACCAAAGACCAATTCTGAGACATCCACAGTGCAAATTAGCAATTTTCATTTTCAAGGAGCATCTAGTAGTGCATCTTTTAAAATACCGAATGCATGAACGCTAACCTTGCACATTCCACTCCATCCTGCTCGACTTCTTATTGACATTTATTTGCAGAAAAATAAAAATTACTTTCCCTCATCTACTTATGGGTATTATATAAACCACTTAAATATAGTATTCTCTAGTGCCATCTAGGGGATTTTAGGCTAAGAAAAAAAATTGTCAGCTCAGCTGAAAGAGAAAAACAAGCACTGAGAAATCAACCGTGACTTGCAAAGTAATTTCTTATACATATCCGATCGTGTTTGGGTAATTTTTTATTTTACAGTTTGGAGAGCTGAGCAAGGTCACACATGGTGCTGCATCTGGGGAATGCATAAACGAGTACAATGTGTGACATTGCGCCCATGCTCTGTAGCCCAATACTTCACAAACATAACCTTGAGAGAAAATCCCACATTTAAATCAATACCTCCTTCTAAAACCAAATCAAGCAGCATTTGTGAATATTTCTTAAATGTGCTGCCTGCATACCCAGTGTCTACATATTCATCATGTGCATGCAAGAATACCAGCAGGGGCCCTCTGAAGCTAAAGAGAGTGACTGACACTTGGCAAGGACCTTGCTCCATCCCTCGGCCCCAGCACAATGCCTAGCAGACAGGAGACACTCCTAAGTATTCATTTTATTGAGCTGAGCTCAGTCGCCTCTGGTTGTTGTTGCTTCACAATGTGAAATGTCCACCTTTTTCTACTGAACTGCATGTGACCCAACTGCAGTCGCCTGTGTGAACCTAAATAAACACATTTCTGGGAAGGTTTACTTGTGTGATTACCTGATGCCAGGCACATTTCCCACAGGTTAGTGTGTTTCATCCTTTCCCCGAAGCCTCTGATTCCTATAAATATTTAATACCCATCATACAAATAAGAACACTGAGTCAACGATAGGTAGGACGTCTTCTCCAAGGTAACACAATAAGAAATGCATAAACAGATTAAGCTCCAGCCTCCAGCAGTGTGCTTCCACCACTAAAGTGGAATTTCAAATAGCATTTAAATATGACTACTAAATGTCTTACAAACTATTTCAACCAAGAAGAAAATGCACATTAGGCCGAACCACATGAAATTCAACCATTTTAGGTCTACAAAAGGAGCTCTTGCAGGTGATACAACACAATATCTTCCCAAATTCAAGGCTACTTTCCTTTAAGGCTGGTAAAAGGAAGAGGTAGCTTTTGTTATGTACCTTTTCATTTACCTTGTGTGTGTTTTTTCATGGTCTCGTAGCTACTGCAGACATCAACTAATTAAACTGGATTAGCTCCAAAAGAGCAACGTCCTCATGTATACTTATGTGCCTGTCAAGCCAAGGTTCCCAAACATCACCTTCAGGATGTACTGATCTGTGCATCTCACAAGTATTTTGTAACAGGAGGCACTGGCAAGGCAGCTCTAACACCACCATGGCTTCAGCACCACTTTGCTCATGGCTGGCTTGAATCAATGTTCTTTCTCAGTTGGTTCATTTGGCTAGAATAAATCTCCATGCCAGAGTGAATACAGGTGGTCAGGAAAAGGTGGTGGGTGGGTAGATATTTTAGAATGTGTCTAATCATGAGTCACAGTGCCTTATTATTTTACAAAAATAAAAAGGACTGGGTGTTTAACAACTGCTCTCAAGCAACCCTGATGTAACCTTCAATGGACCTTGCCAAGCCCATGTACCTGAAAGTAAAGATCATCAAGGCTTATTGGTCCTCAATCCAATAAAGCTAATGATTTCTAGCTGGTTTGCAACAAAGATTTTATGATTTAATTATGGTGTGTCTCACAATATTTTCTCTCCATTTTCGCCTTTCTTACATAACAGAGGCAAACATAACATATTTCATGTATGAGAATATATACCTTCTTTCCTTGCTCAACCTATTCCTTACCTACCCACTAAGGAGACATTTTGCAGAGTTGTCAAAGAAAAAGGGAAGAGGGACAGAAATATAGGGCCCAAAGAAATGACTGTAGAGAAGTATCATGGAAATCCAAAGGACAGGAAAGAAAATAAAAATTAGTGCATGGGCAGATGCTGTGGCAAGCAAGTAGGAGAATGAGAGGAGTTTGGGAAAAGAATTTAAGAACTACTGTCATGGATGATCAAGTAGAGCTCCTTTGACATTATTCAAAATATCAACTAAAATTATAATTATTTTTATTACTTCAGAATGCTGGCTTAGAGTCATTTAACTATGATCCTGCGGTGAGACTGGGCTACATGAAACCCCGGGACTTATTCAGCTTATGCTAATATGGTGTACAATATGAAGGATGAATAATGTAAACTGTTTTATGTGGAATTTGCCTTCCCTATCCCTTCCAGGGCCTGGCGGTTATTGCATAATTTGGGCTCTTTTATGGCTAGCTCTTCATGGCATCTTGACAATCCATGCCCTCCTTGCTCCAATGTACCCTCACCTCAATTATTCCTCACACCCAAATTTCCACACAGTATCAATTCTGAGTTACTCCAAATAAGAGGAGGGTTGTAGGCCTCTAATGGGCAGAGTCAAATAATAATTGAGATTAGATTTTTAGCAGGAATCTCCCCAACAGAAGGTACCCACCACTTATCAATAGCTCAACATGTCCACAAACCACCAAGAAGCTCACTAAACCCCAAATCCCAGAGTTCCCTCTTTAAAACTGGTAAAATCCAGGCACTCAGCAGTTGAAGGCCCAGTGATTTTCTTCACTTTATTCTTGCACTAAGGATGTTCTCTTTGTTGATTTCTTTTTTGATGTTTTTTATGTTGTTTGTTTGTTTGTTTTCTGATGAGATGGCCTGAAAGAAAGGCACTGAAGATAATTTGAAGACCTCATTTTAATTCTTCACGATATCTTATATCATTTGATTATCTTAACGTGTATCACTATTTTTGGAAATCGACTGACTTTGCCAAGGCCCTGTTTTACCAGCCTATAAAATAAGGGTATTGCAACATCCCTTGTTCCAGTGTGGTTTTTTCTATCATACTGGATAGTCAGAGAGCCACATTAATTATTCCTGACCTTTCATGGCTTACTACATTTTAGGCATTTAGGTATTTAGTTTAGTTTATAGTATAATATTATATATTTTTGATATAATATGTTTAGTAGTGACATCTAAGATATATTGAAGAGTACACCTGGCATTGGAATTAAATTACCTATGTTGGTTCAACTTCTAGATTGTTTACCACTACTAGTTTATGATTCTGTGAACCTAAATAAATAACTTCTCAGAGCTTCATTAACAATATATTGAATATAAAACAATCATGTAATAAAGACTGAAACAAACACATAAAAACCTCAGTGGTTTAACACCAACACAAGGTTATATCTTGTGGACATAACTGTTTGGTATAGCCTGCAGCCTTCCACACAGTGATTCAAGGACTCAGGATATTATCTGGAAAGAAATGGCCAGGAAGAAAATATGTTCGGTTTTACAGGCCTTGTATTATAATTACTCAACTCTGACATTGCAGCACAAAAGCAACCATTGACAATATGTAAACAAATTCATGTGGTTGACTTTCAATAAAACTTCGTATATAAAAACAGATGGCAGGCCAGCTTGAGACAATGGCCATAGACTTCTGACCTCTGTACTAGATTATTGAAGTCCTCTTCTGGATTCTTTGCAACCAACTGGCTAATGAGGGAAAATTAGAGTAGAAAAATAAGCAGGAATTTTTAATGGGAAAGGCTTAAAAATAGCATGTATCACTTCTGCCTAGTCCATGACATACCTGATTCCAAGGAAGCCCAAGAAATATCTTGTGTTTTCCCAGGAGGAAAAGAAAATGGAGTGTTATGAACTCATAATATCTTCTGCCAAAAATCTTTTTTTTCAATGGTTGTGGAGAGGGTCATATGAGATAATAAATATGCAAAACTACCTTGTAAATGATTATCTGCTATGCAAATGGGAGTGCTATTTTTATTATAATTACTATATGTAATGTCTCTATGAATACCTTACCACCAGGGAGTGGTAGCCCCCCTTAGAAAGAAGAGAGCATATACATATAAAAAGCCCTTAAGATTTTTGGATCGAGCCAGCCAACTCTACAAATTATGCTTTATGAGCCAGGGTAGTCAGAACCCTTTCCTCCAACTTAGGCGCCTTGAAATGCCTTAAAGTTTCTTCTTCCTCCATGGTAGTGACAAGGTTGGTATGCATACAGGCAATTACTTAAGCATCTTTCAGGTTATCTCAATAGTCAGATGATTTGCTGTAAAATTGAAGTTTATTTACCATGCCCTTGAGTGCCAGAAACAATGGGTTGGAAATATAAAAATGCAGCTATCCATAGTATTAACTAATTAACTAGAAACCCATGATTAATATTCTCCTAGAGTAAAGTGCTGTGCTGGGGAGATAGAACACATCAGAAAGCATATAAGCCAAGATAAAAACAATTCTCAATGTGATCCCTTCAATCAGATTTTGAAGGTCTTGCTTCTAAATCATTTAATGTTTGAGATCGGTCATGCTATTTTTTTCCCCAACAGCCTTTTCACAGATTGGCATGAGCAGCACAATTATTCCACTAATTTTAAAAAGAACTCTCTTCTGTTGGTGTCTTTTAAATAATGGAATTAAACATCGAGAAAAATGAAAATGCAAAAAAAGTAGAATTAATTATATCAGAAAGGGATAAAGCAGGGATATTTTATTTATTTATTTAATTTTTTTGCAAAGTGACAAATTGAAAAGATTTCCTATGAGGCAATTAGCCATTCGACATTTGTTATTTCAAAGAAAGCTAGGGAATCGGACATTCAATGAGGTTTACAAGGACCTCACAGAGTGTGGAAGGTGGAGTGCAGAGGCATTTGCAAACCTCTGCGCTGGCTAGCAGGGACCATGGTAACTTGCTGGAAGTGATGACCTGGGCAGTTGTGTATGTCTTCGCATTGTATAGAATCGCCCCACTTCTAAACAGCTGGTGCTCAATGAGTAGGGTATGCATAAGACCAGGTGTTTTCAAGCCAGTCCAAGGTTACTCCTATTCCCCAACATAATTATATCAAGAATCCTCGTTCACTCTCCAGGGTGTCCTCAGTTTGGACAATATATTATCTGGACTCACTGTCCATGGATATGTGTGCATGGTTTGATGGACAGAACTTGGGAAGACGGCACTCATGTCATCTCTTAACAGCCACACACAAGAGGCTCAAAACAGCCAAGTGCACAAAGAACTGAACTCAGAGTCATGGGATCCATGAGCCCATAACTGACGTACTTACTGGTTGTAGCTTGAAACTCCCTGAAACCTAGTCAACCAGGACTGATTTGTGAACTGCCCGAAAGAGGAGGTAAATGACTATTTGAGAATCTGTGTGAGCTTTGGTCACCATTGCTAAAAATCTGGGACATTGGCACCCAAAATAACATGTCCCAATTCATAAAAGTCTGGGGTTTCTCATCTGTGTGAGTAAAACCAATGACTCTATCAATTAAATGCTTTCATTATATTTGCCTATATTTTAGAGGTATTTGTTAATTGTTTCATGATTGATTCTGAACTTTATTAATCATAATGATAAAATTTCATATGGCTTAAGGTCAGAGCTTAGGCACCATGCAACCCCACAGTCTCCAAGATGGAATGCCCAGAGAGAACCAATGGCTTACCTCAAAGCCTTAACTGGCTAGAAGCCTGCGGGGGGCGGGGGGGGGGGCTCTATCCCAATCCCTAAGTCCGCACCTGGTATTCTTCCATTACAAACAGCATCAATACTTGCCTCCTGCTGGCTTCCAGTCCCTGCATTGTTTGGTAGCATTAATATTGGAGGGGTGTTCTTTTCTCCGGGAAATTTAGGAAACAGAAAATGAGTTTAATATTCAACTAGATAACCGAATACTCAATAAACCATTCTTTCTCATTTTAGAAATAATTATAAAAATCTTTGATCCTCCTGAGGCAGCATCAGTCAAGGGCAAATGATATGCTTTTCCTTCTCTTAAACTTCCTCAGATCCCATCCTCTTCCATGATTGGCCAGAACAATTCTTGCTAAATCCCCAAGTAAGATCTTACTGGTTGTAGCCATATGTTCACTTTTGTATCCCCAGAACCTGAGCTAGTATTTACCCCTGTAGCTGTTCTACATATATTTGTAAATTTAATAATAATGAAATTCACCAAGAAAACATGCAGGCAAAATGTAAGCCTATAGAGCAATAAACCGCACATGTTCTCCTCAATGCCAGGATGTCTATTGAATTAAGGGACCATTAGGGTGCCGGGATCTGCCTTGGAAATAGAGCCACGCTAAGCTGAGTGGGGAAGAGGTTTGCATAAAAGTCATTGACACTGCAAAAGAAGATCGTCCTTCCTGGATAATAATATTAGCACTGCAGACGAATAGCAGAGCAAAAAGATGCAAGAGGAAAATTGTTTATGGGGGGGTGGCATTAACATGTAGGGTATATAAGAGTGAAGATGGATGCTAATGGCTGCAGGCAAAAGAAATATTAAGTCTAGCTGGCTTAAATAATGCAATCATATATTTTCTGACATAACTGGTAATCCAGGGTAGGTAGGCTCTGGGTTGGGTGATATGGAGACTCAAAATGTCATCATGGGTCATGTTCCATTCAACCCTTGTCTCTGAAAAATCCTCA
>NW_005879140.1:0-7175 GCF_000147115.1 Myotis lucifugus | reverse complement strand
ACATCATTCCCAGTGGCAGTAATGACAGCAATTGCTTGATCAGTGCAACTAGTTTAATTTTGACCTGGTTCAGAGTGGTATCCTCAGAATTCACTTCTCTCTATCCGCTGGAGGTTATGTGAATGATGGATGCCCAAATTCTTTCTATTTTGGGGCACCTTCAAATCTTCCTGGAGAAGTGATTGCCACATCATTTTAAAGAGAACTTGAACTTGGCCACCTACCAGCCTGGCTCTTTTAATGAGAAGAATTTCCCCAAATCTAGCTAGCACTGATCCCTCCTCCTTCTTACCGGCTTTTACACCATGATTCTCCTTAGTTTTTTCCTTTCTTGTCCACAGCAGCAGTTCTCATTTATAGTCTATGTGCCACCTTCAAACACCTGGTCCCCATTTACCTTTCCACCACTCACTGGGAACAGCCTGGTGTTTCAGAGCAACTCAGTGGAGCAGAAGACAAGGGCACACAGCTGCCAATTGATTTTAGGGTGCATAGTTTATGCTTCAGTTTTTCTCTCCCTTCTCAGGCATGAAATGCAGAAGATATCTGCCACATCTGGAGGCTGTGTGACTGGCACCTGTCTCCCCCTAACTGGTTAGGTGCTATCAGCAGGTACTTCCAGATGTGTGTCTCTTTTTCCTGTCTCTTCTCATCCCTTTCCTCTTATATTCAATGTTATGATTGAATTTTGGAAAAAAGTGAATGTTTGAAAAGCCAAAAAAAAAAAAAAACGAACCACACAAAACAAACAAAACTAAAGTTATTACCCGTCTGAGCAATCACTTTGTTCCACACTTTTATGCCAGAGAGAAACAGTTGGTGATGTCAATCTTGTATCCCAGTTACTCGTTCAAAAAATATTTTGGCCTTGGTTGGGTATCTCAGTTGTTTGAAGCATCATCCCATACACCAAAGGACTGTGGGTTTGATCCCCTGTTGGGCCCATATGGGAGGTAACCAATCAATGTTTCTCTCTCACATCAATCTTTCTCTCTCTCTCTCTTCCTCTCTCTTTAAAATCAGTGAAAACATATCCTCAGGTAAGGACTTAAAAAAATCCAACACTAATAAGCATATGTTATATAATGTACAACACAAGAGGATCCCGTTTCTTTAAACTCTAATGTCAAAGAAACTGCATGGAGTTGTAAAAATCACAGCTCCTGGTTGTGAGACAAGAGAGAGTGCAAGTAATGTATTTATATACAAGTGTGCATATCCCATATACTTGCAGCTAGGGAAGTATTGAGACATCCATGAGGCAGGAGAGGCTGTTTCCATTGAAGAAATGGAGTCAAACAGTTCAACTTGGAAAATTAAGAAGGAGTTCCAAAAACAGAGATGGCTCAGATAATTATATAGTTATTTAGGAGTAAAATTGGATATGGCACGGTACTTAGCCCATGGGGACCTTGGGGATTTTTTTTTATCAAGAGACTTAGGCTTTAATTTCATTTCTCTCAATCTTTAGAGTTGTTAAGATTGGCAAAAGAAGGTGACAAAAGGAGTGTGTAATGCTGATAAATGGGAAAAACATCAGAATTCCTTCACTTCTTACTTCTTTTTTAGGATGATAATTGTATTGAGAATCAAAAGATAAAACTATTATTTGTAAAGAAAAAATAAAATCATAAAATATATAATTAGATTTGAAAAGAATATGTAGTTACTCCAATGGAGTGCAAATCTGATTAATGATGTCCTTCCAGAAAACATATGAATGGCATTTTGAACTATCACTGTGCAAGCAAATGGGGTTTGATAGGTGTTTGACTTGCAATCTCAGTTAACAAAATGGAGAAGCATAAGGTGGGATCAAATATTGTCAGAGGAATTAATAAGTGTTTGAAATACTCCATCCAGAATGGTAAACAGTAAATTATTTCAGTACATAGGAAGTTTTCTAATAGTTTACTATAGACCCTGTCATTTCTCACAATGTGTTTTCCATTCTTATTAATGGTTTTAATGAAGGTATGGAATGATACATATTTATATGGGAATATTATTAAAAATAGAGAATGATAGTGAATAGATTAAATGACATTGGTATGCCAAAGGTCTTTGACAGGGTTGTAAAATGGACTGTTTATGACAGGACAACGCTCCTTAGAGATTGATGTAATTTTCTGAGGATGCTATTTTTCTCCTCTCTTTAATGCCTATGGACACTATGAGAACATTTAAATTCAAACTATTGGTTATTATAAAATATCTGAACATATTTCTATTAATAAGGATCCCAGCCCTGGTCAGGTAGCTCAGTTGGTTAAACCAAATACTCCAGGTTGTGGGTTTGATCCCCAGTCAGGGCAAATACAAGAATTAACCAATGAATGTATAAATAAGTAGAACAACAAATTGATGTTTCTCCCTCTCTCTCTCTTCTTCTCTCTTTAAAATCAATCAATAAATTTAAAAAAAAATAAGGATCCCAATATGAGTCAACAAAGTAAGGTATTCACAAAAACTGTTCAAACCATTTTGGCTATAGCAGGAAGATGGGATAACTGCATTTACTTAGAAGCAGGAGTTAAGAAATCCTCAGAGTTTCTACTAACCAGGCCAAAAGTGAAATATTTCATTTATTGTAGTGAGATACCACTCTGGGTGATATATTGATAGGCAGTGATGTACACAGGGAAGGACAAGGCAATACTGGGTTTGAGGCCTTCCTATGGAAGAGGAGATTAAGAAGGAATGGAGGATGCTAGAGAATTAACTCATTACTTTGAGGGCGGGGCAGTCAATTACCATATTCCCTCCTTATTGGCTGTGGGCGCCGCCATCTTTGCAATGTGTGAGGGTCAATTAGCATATTCCCTCTTTATTAGATAGGGTAATTATATATATATATATATAACTAGAAGCCTGGGGCGTGGAATTTGTGCATGGCAGGGGGGGGACCCTCAGCCCAGCCTGCACCCTCAGGGGATGTCTGACTGCCAGTTTAGGCCCGATTCCTCTTGCAATCCAGGACACTGTATGCACCAGTGACCATACTTTTCAGACAGGTACATACTTTTCATATATCTTGCTGTTGTATGGGCAGCTACATTTTTTGCCCTGATTATAAAAAGTAGTACATAGCATGATCCTTCTGAGGCAGTAGTACCATTTACCCCAACTTATGGGTGAAAAACTGAAGCAGAGAGAAGTTAAGTAATTAGCTTTGTCACACATTTATAAGTGTCAGAATCAGGACTGACCTCAAAATGTGCAAGCCAGAGATCATGCTACATCATCCTGTTTTTTCAGTGTTAGAGTAGCCTTGCCAGGTTTTAATTTTTAAATCTAAGAGACTGTTCCCAATATATCGGGTAGGGTCCCTAGGCCTGGCCAGTGATCAGGGTTGATCTGTGGGGCGACCTGTGGGTGGGCGATTGGGGGGCCCTCCCACTGGCACCACCTTGGCTGGCAGCCTAGAGCTACCCGCTGGCCGGCCCCACTCCCTGATTGCCACCATCGGCTGCCTCCTTCTCGGAGGCAGATGCTCAATGCAGGAACTGCCCCCAGTCAGGGCAGCTCCTGAATTGAGCATCTGCCCCCTGGTGGTCAGTGCACATCACAGTGACCGGTCGTTCCACTGGTTGTTCTGCCCTTCAGTTGATTTGCATATTAGTGTTTTATTATATAGGATTATACCTACACTTACAACATATATTTGGGGAGGGTGGGGATGACAAGGCTAAACTATAGTGGATTGGATATAAAATTATAAAGTTTATTGAGGAAACGATTTTGTTCAAGGTAAATAGATATTACCTGTAGTGGAGAAGGCAGAAAGAGAGCTTTTGGGGGTGTTTGCCAATGTTTAATCTTCTTTCAGGGTTTACAAGAATGTTTTCCGCTTAATAATTTATTAAGCTGAACCATATTTTACGTTATCTCAATAAACATCAATTCAAAGTAAAAAAGTAAAAGTTGGTTATTAGATCATTTTTTTCATTATGAAATAAACCTTATTTTATCATTCTATATGAAACCTCTGAGCATAGCTAATATTTCTACCAGCTATGAGAAACAAGTTTGGATAGTTTGGGATAAATCTTTCTTTCTAGTTATATCACCTTGATAAATCATCTACTCTTTGAAACAAATGGAATTAATGCATTTTTATTAAAACAAAACAAAGGATTCACAAAATTATTTCCTCGCTGTATAGTCTGTGGGTCTCAGTTTTCTAATTGGTTAAAAATATAGGAATTATCTCTGTCTGTTAAGGTTGTGTGGATATCGGATAAGATATTACATTGAAAACATAAAAAAGCAACACAAAAAAATGACTGTATTCAGTAGAAAATGTACTAAACCCCCACTATTCTAAATGATCTTCAAAGACTAAAAATTTTAAATATTTACTGTTTGTTCCAAAATATGAATTAGATAGGAATTCCAGTAAAGAATCTCAAATTTATCTAAATAGAGTCTAGCCCAGCTGGTGTGTCTCAATGATTGAGCATTGTCTTATGGACCAGGTGGTTACAGTTCGATTCCTGGTCAGGGCATGTGTCCTGGTTGTGGGCTGGATCCTCAGTAGGTGGTGTTAGGAGGCAGCTGATCAATGATTCTCACTCATCATTGATGTTTATCTCTCTCTTCCTCTCCCTTCCTCTCTGAAATCAATAAAAATATATTTTAAATAAAGTCTAACACATTTCAATTCCCCATGTGTAACTGGTAAAAATTTTGGTTAAAATATTTAACAATTTTTTAAATAATGTAATATTGTTTCTGTTTTCAAAGAATGAAAATAAATGCAAGAAAATGTCAGCTATATTTTTTAATGTGGATCTAACTGACTACATGGATAGGTCATTTGAGACAAAATGGTTCAAACAGAATTTGCATTTCAGAGTTTTTCTTATGCATTCTCACACAATCTATGCAGGGATGGGAAAAAGCAGATGTCCTTAAATAGTTAAAACGTTTCCACTTTCAGTATAAATGGAGCAGCAAAAGAGAAGTGTCAGAAAACATAAAGCTGGTTATTGATGGAGTTTAGAGAAATTAGGCAGCTGGAATATGCTCAGAACCCTTCCCTAGTTCTTTAAACAGTTTGAATATTTGCATAGTCTTATTAAAGACAATTTCAGAAGTGCTTCTCTGCATCACTGGATTCCATTTTAACCAGACTAAATTTTATGGAAATGTATGTTTAATTCTCAAGCATGTTCCACCTACCACTGTATTCTAATTAAAGCATGACATTGACACATCTCAGGCCCCTGCCTAATGCAGTGTTAAGAATCCACACAATTTCACATGCTGGTATCTCTCCAAACCAGGAAGTCACTTTCACCTTTAATTTGCATGCTGCATTCATTTTCAGATTAGTCACGTGATTAATGAGCATGTTGGAAATTGTCCAGTTTTACCCACTCTGTCATGTTTGCCTTATTCCCACCACCAGACTCAATTAACTCGCCCAGCTGTTGTCAAGGGGTTTCACGCAGTATAAAATAGGCTTGTTCATTTGTTTCAGAAAACAATCATATCCACCGCAATTTAGGAATTGTTTCCCATTTGTGAGTGTCATTAATTGTCAAAAATGTGCATCAGCAAATAATTCCCATTACTACTTAGACCAAACCTTTCAACAAATCAATATTGAATATTTATCATACTCTAAACTTGTACTCCACAGCCTTCATCCCTAGTCTCTGAATAAAACACTGCAGATTTGTAGGGAAATTCTCATAATGAGCAATTGCTGTTGAACTTGAATTCAGCTTTAGTCTTCCAATAGAAGAGAGTTAATGTAAAAATGACTTTAGAATGAGGAAATTGAAGAGGTACCTTATTGTGTTCTCACCATCATATTTCATTGTTTTTGCTGCCTCTCATAACTTGATTGAACTTTGCAAATTTTTTATTCCTTGAACATTCAGTCATAATATGAAAATTAAGTTCTGTTTTTTTCTGCCTTTCACATCATCTCAATTTAATTGACATTTTTTTCCAGCTCATGCATAGTCTAAAAAGAAAACTATTGCATTTCTCTGCAACAATTTGTTAGGTTGGAATCATTAATAATAATCACAAACTCTTGAAAATAAAATAAAAGTGTTTCTTTTAAAAATGGTTAGAGTTTCAGTGGAAGTCACAGGCTGTATTTCTATTTCACAAAGGAAGAATACCCATTGGGCAGCTTGGTTCTGTATTTCTTATGGGTACACTAGCAGTTTAATTGAAGAACGTTAGGTTTTTTTTAATTTCATAATGCACCCACAGGCACACATACCAGAGCTCTAGGCTGTGGTGAAGTTTTATAAGAATTAAATAGAAAAAAAATATGCATCGGTAATTGTGCTGTCCTTAAGAAGTTTCCACATGTTCAACTTTACATAATTTGGTGAGAAAGGTGGTAGAACAATCAATTGCTTTTCAAGCAATAGGTGTTCCCAATATAATATTCTAAGTGCTGGGGATTGAGACAGATAAATCCTAGTTCCGTTCCTTTAATAAACAATGAAACAAAATATATGTCCAAGAAAAACAGCAGATATTGATAAGTATTATGCAGGAAATTGTATAAAGGTAGAGGGCTAGATTCTTAAGAGAAGACATTTGAGATGATAATTGAATGATGAAAAGGATTCAGCCAAGGGAATTAGGTGAAAGAGTCTATGGGTGGATGAAACAACTTGTGGGTTATACCAGGGTCAGCCTCAAGCTTGGTGTGCTCAAGGCATAGCATAAAGTTGATGTTGACTAGAGAATGATGAGCAAGGAATAGAGTGGGGCAGGATGTAGCATGAGATCAGTGAGGCGGGCAAGAGTCGCATAATACAACCAAAGGTGCCAGCCAGTGTTCTTACTCAAGTGCAATACAAACCTAGAGACAGATAAGTCCCTCAGGCTGTGGAATGAAAGAGGGACCAGAGTGGGATAAGAAAAGAATGGAGGGTGGGGGTGGATATGGGGGCATAAATTGCATAATCTTCCCCCAGTTCTTATTTTATTGTATCTCAAACAAATCTAGATTAAGAATTTTTGGTAAAGAAAAATAACATAAATTAAAACCAGGCAATGAGTTTTTAATCCTGAAAACGAACTATTCTTAGGCCTAATTTAAGAACGTTACATTCAACTCTACTGATATGAATTTGTTCCTTTTATCTGCTCACTCCTTACTCCACACCCATGAACACCTCCCCTTTCCCTCTACTAAC
>NW_005879139.1:0-7176 GCF_000147115.1 Myotis lucifugus | reverse complement strand
CGGCAGGCAGAGTGGTTAGGGGCAATCAGGCAGGCAGGCAGGTAGGTGAGCGGTTAGGAGCCAGCAGTCCCGGATTGCGAGAGGGATGTCCGACTGCCGGTTTAGGCCTGAACCCTGTAAACCGGCAGTAGGACATTTCGAGGGGTCCCAGATTGGAGAGGGTGCAGGCCGGGCTGAGGAACACCCCCTCCCCCGTGCACGAATTTTGTGCACCAAGCCACTAGTATATATATTTAAAAAAAAGGAGACATGAGACATGTGAAGCTAGTATGGCCCTTGACCTTTCCCTCACCTTTGGCCTTTCTTGAACCCAAGTGTGATGACTAGAGCTGCAGCAGCCACCTTGTGACCATGAGGCCACAGCATGAGGATAAAGGTCAACTGTTTCAGGGGTGGTGGGTCTCTGTGCGAGCAGCTGCCTGCCCCTAGTTGTGTTGTGTGGAAGCAGAACCTCCTGTCTACCTGTCTAAGCCTCTGTCGGTTGGATTTTGTCTCTCGCAGGAGACGTGAGGCAGAGGGTGGCTGGGCATCCAGGAGGGACGCTGCGCCCTCAGAGACACCCACGCACGTCCCTCGGGACGCTGTGCGCCGGGGCCTCTGCTGGACCTAGTGACACCCGGCAAGTCAGGCCCAGGCCCGCCCCTCGGGGGTCACAGTCCATCAGAAAAGAGGACACGGGTTGTGTAACTGGTAAGGACTGTGGCACAACTCAGGGTGCAAAGAATCCCTTTGCTTTTAAAATTGAAACCCTAATTGAGGGCCCGTTTGCCAAGGGTTGGCAAAACCTGCAGAAGAGTGTAACGGCAGGGGTGGGATTGCTCAGGGTCAGCCGGGGCCTCAGGGCTCGGTCAGCTCTGAGAAACGGAAGGGGCCTTGTCTCCCACCTTTGATATTTCTGCTGACCCAGTCTGGTTTTAGTTAAATAAGATTAACTGCTATAACGAGTAAACCCCAAAATCTCAGGGTGCAACACAATGAAAATTCTTTCTTTTTTTAAATTATAGTAGCTATCTTTTTAAAAAATATATATATTTTTATTGATTTCAGAGAGGAAGAGAGAGGGAGAGAGATAGAAACATCAATGAGAGAGAATCATTGGCCGGTTGCCTTCTGCATGTTCCACACTAGGGATCGAGCTGGCAACCCGGGCATGTGTCCTGACCGGGAATCGAACCGTGACCTCCTGGTTCCTAGGTCAATGCTCAATCACTGAGTCATGCCAGCCAAGCGAGTAGTTATCTTTTAAAAATATTTTTTTAAAAATATATATATTTCATTGATTTTTTACAGAGAGGAAGGAAGAGGGAGAGATAGAGACATCAGTGATGAGAAAGAATCATTGGTCAGCTGCCTCCTGTAGGCCCCACACTGGGGATCAAGCCCACAACCTGGGCATGTGCCCTGACTGGGAATTGGACAGTGACTTCCTGGCTCATAGGTCAACACTCAACCACTGAGCCCGGCCGGTCCAACAAAAATTCATATCTTGTTCAGTCACAGTCTGATGAGGCTTGTGGTGGCCAGTAGCTGGGGTCTGCTGTGTGCAGTCATCAAGGACCTAGGCCCCTTCCGTCGTGTGGCTCTGCCTTCCTTCAGGTCTTCAGGGCCCTCTGATTCAGTGGAGAGATGGGGAAGATGGGGAAGATGGGGAGGAAGAGGAGGGCCAGCCTTGAATGTGGTGACATCACTTCCTCTCACATGGCCACACCTCACTTCCAGGGGGCTCGTGGTGTACCCAGAAAGAAAAGAGCATAGATTTTGTGGACAGCAGTGGCCTTCAGAGGTGTTGACAGCAGGCTCCCTTCCTCGTCTCTTCACGACCTACGTACAGCTGCCCCTCCTCCTGGACCAGCTAGCCAATGGCCTCACAGCATAGAAACCTGGACTTGGGTCCCTCCAGGAAGCCCACCTCCCTCAGGCAGTGCCCTCCTGCCCTGAAATACACCCTGTATGTCCACCCGGAGAGACAGCTCTCTCAGCCTCAGCACTGTGACATGTGGGCCGGGGAACTCTTGGTTGTGGGGCGTCCTGCACATTGTAGGGTGTTGAGCAGCATCCCTGGCCTCTACCTCCAGCTGTGACAACCAGACATGCTAACAGACATGGCCCAAGCTCCCCGGAGGGCCTGCATGTGGCAACATCCCCTCTGGATTAGCAGATGCCGGGACTTTATGTAGGAAAGGCCGCCTTCTTGGTGGGGGTCTGAGGTGGGGGTGGGGGGGTGCTCATGGTGTCCTGGTGTGTCTATAGCAGAAGAAAAGGAAAACAAGATGGCAATTCATTTCCCAGAAAATGACAGTTAAAGTAACAGCTGGATGCGATCAGCATTGTAATGAGGTTCCTGTGGGTCTGGGGGAATCTCAAAGGCAGGACCAAGGGGTCAGCTCTACATGGAGGGTCAGCACAGAGGAGACACTGCAACTGGGTCATGAAGGCTGGAGAGTTGGCCTAAAGGGTGAGCACGGAGGGTCTTCAGTGGCTTTGCCGAGACAACATTTGATGTGGCCGCAGTGTGTGTGGGTAATGCGTAGCCTCTTCCAGGAGCCCCGCTTCAGGCTGGGTTTGGTCCCCTCCTCTCTGTCCCCCTATTGGACCATTGGACCACTGGGCACCCTGTAATGGCTCGCTTCCTCTCAAGTCCCCGCCTTCTGTCCTCCTGTATCCCAGTCCCTTGCACATAGCAGTACTCAGAAACCTGAGTGAGGGAATCGTACGTGAAGGGACTGATTCATGGAGGGTCTCCCACGCCAGCTTGAGCAGACTGGACTCGGTCTGGGCACCAGGGAGCCATTGCAGTTCTGAGCAAGGGAGTCACCTGCTGAGGGGCAGAGGATGCTTTGGGGAAAGGGTGGGGGCGGAGGACCAGCGTGCAGATGGTCCAGGTGGGGTCCCACCATTAAGCGGACCCATTTGCCACAGACGGAATATCTTTGCTGAGGCCCAACCCAACCCTTAACTCTAATCACGATGGCCTCCCTGCCCGTCCTGCGCATGACCCATCGTTTCTCACACCACGTGCTATTCTCTAGGCACCTGTGGCTGTCGGGCAGGTCAGCTTGGTATCGCGCCTTTGCACTGTCGGTCCCTGCAGCTCTCAGGTGCTCTTAACGCTCCACCCGTCCCCCCGCTACTCCACTCCTTGAATGGCGAAGTGGGAAATGCCATCTTCTCCTACCTAGCGTCTGCCCCTCCTCCCACTGTTGCTCGACTAGGATTGCTCACCTGACCCACTGCGGCAGGCCTCGCACCCACGCCCTCCGCTACCCTTCTTGGTTCAGGGTGGAACCAGCGGGGCCTGGGCGCTGGGTGTGAACAGAACTGCACTCCAGTTTGAACAAATGATGGGCCTCAGGCCCTGGGAATCTGCCGAGACTTGCTTGGCGCCTCAGCGCCCGGGCACATGCTGCCACTCGGAGAGGGTGTGGGCCTGCAGCTGGGAGGGCAGTTGTGAAGGCCGAGGCCCAGCGCTGGTTCCTCCTGTTGCTCAGATCTGTGGCCTGAGGGGCTGCCTGCCTTCCTCTCAGTTACCAAGATGGATACTTACCTCCTACAAGGCATCTGCATTGTCACAGACATCTAACATCCATGTAGACGTCCCCTCGCCCTGTGTCCTCCCCGTGGCCTGGGCTTTGGCTGGGCCTCTCCTAGCTTCGTCTGGAGATATCTTGACTTTGTCTCCATTTCTGAGGGATAACTCCATGGATAAGCCCAGTTGGCCTGCGTGGGTCCATGTATTCCTGTGTCTGCTAGGATATTCCGGGGGTGCCTGACGGTGCTGAGGGCACCAGCGCAGGAGAGGCCCTGCTCCCCGAGGGGAGAGGACAGGGGCCTGGATGCGGGAAAGGCGCTGCGGGCCCTGGAGCTGGAGCCCCGAGAAGAGACTGCGTGGCGGGGGCCAGAAAGCGGCGGGAGAGGCAGCCCGGCGGCGCTTGCTATGGCGAGGGCCAGGCTGCCCAGGGAGGAAGCTTGAACTGGACTCTGGAGGTGAATGTGATGGAGACGCAGCGAAGGCCGCGGAGAAGGCGGGTTTTGAGAGCTGGTTTCTGAGTGGGTGCTGGCCTGCACTGGGTCCCTGTCCTCAGTCCTCGGAGGCAGGGCTGGGTGGTGGGGAAGGCGGCTCGGCTGGGGGCTGGCAGGCAGCCGTGTGACTCCAGGTGGGGGCTCCCTGCCACTGAGTCGGCTCCCTCGAATGAGAAGTCAGAATCGCAGACCTTACCTCACGGGGCAGTAGGAGGCCTGAGGGGAACGCTGAGGCTGCAGGTTTTTAAGAGCTTGAACATCCTGGCTCTCATTTCTATGGTTAGGGTTTCCTCTTCTATGAGAGTCAGAGAGGGTAAGTCACTTGCCTCAGGCCACACAGCCAAGAAGTGGGGGGAGACTTTAAGTCTCACTGGTTGACTTGATTTCCGATCCACAGATTCGATCACCCACCCCATTTCATAGAGAGGGTCACTGAGAAGTGTTTTGTCCATGGAATCCCCAAATTTGGGAATGATGGAACTCTTCATTCATTCATTCATTCATTCTTGAGCGCCTGCTTTGTGCCAGGCAGCCAGGCACAACCCAGGTACCAGGGCGAGAGTCATGTATAAACAGATACAATCCCTGCCCTCATGCAGCTCCATTCTATGGGGAGGCAGACACTACACATAAGTGAGCTAAATAAAGCTGTTAGATGGCAACAAAGGCTGTAGAGCAGTGGTTCTCAACCTGTGGGTCGAGACCCCTTTGGGGGTCGAATGACCCTTTCACAGGGGTCGCCTAAGACCATCGGAAAACACATATATAATTACATATTGTTTTTGTGATTAATCACTATGCTTTAATTATGTTCAATTTGTAACAATGAAAATACATCCTGCATATCAGATATTTACATGATGATTCATAACAGTAGCAACATTACAGTTATGAAGTAGCAACGAAAATAATTGTATGGTTGGGGGTCACCACAACATGAGGAACTGTATTAAAGGGTCGCGGCATTAGGAAGGTTGAGGACCACTGCTGTAGAGAGAAGTCAAGTTGGGCAGCGGATGGGGTGTAGGGGAATCCGACATCTCAGCACAATGGAAAGGTGATTCTTTTTAAAAATATAGATTTTTATTGATTTCAGAAAGAGGAAGGAAGAGAGAGAAAGATGGAAACATCAATGATGAGAGAGTCATCGATCAGCTGCCTCCTGCATTCCCCCTGACCAGGAATCAAACCGTGACCTCCTGGTTCATAGGTTGACACTCAATCACTGAGCCACACCAGCCAGGCTTTGCTTCTAATTCTTTTTGGTTTTTTTTCCAATATATTTTTATTGATTTCAGAGAGGAAAGGAGAGGGAGAGAGAGAAACATCAATGGGAGAACCACCGATTACTGACCCTCCTGATGATGTGGCTTGGGGAGCTGTCTGGAGAGCAGCTCTGACTCCCCATCCTGGCTCCTCACCCCAGGTCCTTCTGGGACTTGGCAGGACCCCTGAGCTGCTGCTACCTGCCTTCCTCTGTTACCAAGATTAATATCTTAATCCCTACAAGACATTTGTGCTGTCACGGATGTCCTGGGGAGGGTCCTCACCCACTCCTGTGGGGGGAGTGGATTTCTTGTGTTAACGTAAAAAAACCATTGAAACCTGTAAAGAACTTTTGTGAGTTTATTTGAGCCAAACTGTCGACAATTGCTGGGAAGCAGAACCTCAATGCGTTGAGATAATGCTCCGGAGAATGGCGGGTTACATCTGTATTTATACTTTGCAATCAAAGGAGGGACGTAGGTGGGTTACATGAAATCCATTGGTGATAGAGTAGAGAGACTGGAGAAGGCAAAGCAGGGAAACCCCTGGGATTGGATACAAAGTAAAATGATAGACACATACTTAGGTGGGTGCAGGATCAATTAACATGATAGTGAAGGAATTTGTGGTCTCTGTCCTGGAACCCAGGCACATTAGGTTGTGGCCCAAGGGGTCCAGAAAAAGAAGTTACACGTTACCCAGACATTTCAAGGGTATGTAATCATAGATGCAAAAAGACAGATAGGCTCAGTTAAGGTAAAGGTTGACCTTGTCAGGGAAGATACTGGCCTAGGATGTAACTACTCACCATCACTGCTTTTAGTTAAAGTTTAATTTCAGACCCTCCTTTGTGGCGACTTTAGGTCTGAGTTTGCAAGTCTGCCACGCAGGCCTCCCCTGAGCTGTCAGGTCAGCACGTGGCCCCTTTCGTCCACAGTTGCAACATCCCGATAAGAGGAATTTTCTGAGACTCGCACGGGAGGACGAGGCACTGTGGAAAGCGTTATTTCTGTGGCATTAAACCCGTTTCCAAGGTCTCATTTCCCTCAGCCCCGCCGAGGAAGCAGTGTAGCTGGGGCGTCAGCAGAGCTGGAGCCAGAGCCAGGGCCCAGAGGTTCCGTTCCATGTGGAAGCCGAGTCCAGTCCAGCATCAGGCTAGCTTGGCCTGTGTGTTCCCAGCTGTGGTCCGTTAGTCCTCTGTGTGTGGGTCCACATGACGGTGGGCCACACAGGCAAGTGCAAGAGAACCAAGAGCCAAGAGCACTCAGAGCAACAAGAGCAGCTCGACTGCAGTGGTCGGCGCACTCATCAGTCACCAGAGCCAAATGTCAACAGGACAACAATTGAAATTTCTTCTGAGAGCCACATTTTTTAAACTTAAACTATATAGGCAGGTACATTGTTATTAACTTAATTAGGGTACTCCTAAGGCTTAGGAAGAGCCACACTCAAGGGGCCAAAGAGCCGCATGTGGCTCGCGAGCCGCAGTTTGCCGACCACTGAGCTAGAGCAACAGGAGAGGGAACTCTTGTTCAGGAGATTAGGCATTCCCGAATCTTGTGGGCTTGCCATGGCTACGCCGGTTCTGGCCAAAGACCTCTGTTCCCAGGTGTGACTGACAGGCGCCTTCCCTAGTCACCCCAACTTCACTGTCCATGTGTCCATCTCCCCTTTGGTGGGTTCCTTCCCCCAGCGATCTGCAGGGAATGGGCCCGTGGTCCCCTGAGGAGTGTGAAGTTGCAGCTTCCTGGGGAAGCTGCCCAGATTGAAAAGGAAAATGGGGGGGGGGGGCTTGCAACCTAGCTCAGTGTCTGGTTAAAACTGTAGTCTTCCTTCCCCACTCTGACGGACTTGGGTGGAGCTGCAGAGCCTAACCCCAGGCCCCCTACA
>NW_005879138.1:0-7177 GCF_000147115.1 Myotis lucifugus | reverse complement strand
CCTAACTGCCTCTGCCTCAGCCCCTGCTGCCACGGCTTTGTCTGGAAGGACATCCGGAATGATGTCCAGAAGGTCGTTGGGCTGTCCGGTCTAATTAGCATGTTATGCTTTTATTATTATAGAATTATTATAGATATGCTAAATATGGGTCACCTCACTTGCTACAAAGGAGACACTTACATTAGGATTTACCACTTACAAACAGACATTTTATTGGATCATAATGCAACCCTGTGAGATGGGTAAAACAAGTATTATCATTCCATTTTAAAGATTCAAAGCTCCTCTGGAGACATGACCATGGCCATGGAATGGCAGGCGGGAATTTCTAACTTAATTGTTACATTGATTTCCCCACACTTCAACCGCCTTCACTCCTGGTCTAATGATCCCCCCACACCCCAACATGTAACTAAGGAAATGAGGAAGGTGTCCCTCCATTTGTGCAGAAAGAGCTGGTAGGTTGCTGAATAATTACCTAAATGAAAGTTACCTTTCAGTTTAAGACAAACGGTGACTTACAAATAATTTACCAGATAAAAAGACTCCATGGATCCCTTTGCCACTTCTTTAATGGGTTTTCTGTTGGTCACTCTAATAACTAAACCTATTTCTTCGCGATGTGTAAACTATATATAGAAGGACGACCCCAGAGCCCTTTCAAAAACTGGACTCTGATTATATCGAAATGAAACTGTGAGCATATTGAAAAGGTAAAGCAGAACCATCCGAACTGACCTCAGGTCAACACACTGGATGAAAGCACACTGCCCGTGGGTACAATTCCTGTACCACGGGATCAAGATATAGATTTTATGTCTCAATGAAGGATAACAACTCTGGCTTCACAATGCTGTTCCATGCTGAGGAATTGGCTGACATAACATAACTTCAGCTATTATTTCACTGGCTTTTTTGAGGTTTGTCTTAAATAGCTTCCCCTAGCCTCACAGGCAATGCTATTTTAAATAATACGGTGTCAGCGTTCCAGCGTTGTATTCCAGCTGCCAGGCATTTAAAAAAATATTAACTGAAAACCAAACTGGTTTTCAATTCAACATTCACTCTCTCAGGCTGCAAATATGTTTAATGAAATATTTAAACAAAATCTTCTGTAGATGAAACAGTTTAGTAAGTTCCCTTCAAAAAAAAAAAAAAATCAGACATTTCAAAAAAAAAAGTCAACCCAGAAGCAAGGGAACAATTGGAGTTACTTTGTACCTATTAAGCATCGTTGGGTAGATAGCCAGCAAAAGTTTGCTGTCCTCTCTTTGACCAGGGTTACAGGGCAGTTGTAAATCAGGTGGGGGTTTCAGATTTTTTTAGAGGTAATTTATTTAATTTTAGGAGGGCATGGGGAGAAAACGCTGGAAAATGCAGACTTGGCAAGCAGGAGGGCAAAAGGAGGTGGGTGGCATAGGATCACACATTACCATTTCAAGCAAGTTAAGTGCTGAGAGTGAGGAACCAGGCAGAGGAAACAACACCATCAGCAGTACTGTGTCTAACTCTGACGAATGACAGCATCGTCGCATAGCCTGGAAGTCCTGGGCCAAAATAACTGCTAGCCCAGGGACAGCTTTACTGGAATGAGTCCCTCAGAGCTCGGTAGACCACTCTTGCATCTCAGGAACACCGTGCAGAGAGACATGGCACCCATGACTAGCACCCCAATGACAAGCCCCACATGTTAGGAATTTTTTGTACCACAACTAGGGTCGTTTCTTTGGTCAGAATAAGTCTTACATCACTTGCTTTAACTTAAGTCTCCTTCTTTTTTGAGGGCAGAGAATATGTCTTATTCATCCTTCTATGGACCCCATATTGATCAGCACCGTAAAATGGGTACCATAAAAGTTTGTGGAAATGAAGTCAACCCAACCACATGAATTTTTTTCCAATAAGAGGAAATGGTAGGGAGGGAAGAAAAGAACTACACCAGCGGTTCTCAACCTGTGGGTCGCGACCCCTTTGGCGGTCGAACAACCCTTTCACAGGGGTCGCCTAAGACCATCCTGCATATCAGATATTTACATTATGATTCATAACAGTAGCAACATTACAGTTATGAAGTAGCAACAAAAATAATTTTATGGTTGGGTCACAACATGAGGAACTGTATTTAAAGGGCCAGAAGGTTGAGAACCACTGAGCTACACAAACACCATCTGGCTTAGTCTAGGTTTACAACTGAAAAGCACTGGATCCAGAGTGCCAAATATGCCACAGAAAGTTGAGGTCAGCTTCAGGTAATTCCATAAGTCATAACTCTTCTGGAAAGCATTTTCCTCCTTACTTTCTTGCTGAGCAACATCTGTTTTCATGTAAACGAAGTATCTCATTAGGCACCTGCAGGAAGTCAATAAGTAAGTGCTGGCATCACAAAGTGCATTGTGATAAGTAGGTGCTTGAGATAAATATTAAAGAACAATCAAAGCATGACCCACAAATAGACTGAAAATGAAATAGATGATTTTTCATTCTCCCTACAAAACCATTGACGTTTCTTTTCAGCAGTTTGGATTTGGAGCAATCACTTAACTTCCTGAAGTCTTGAATTTCTTAAAAGGTGAATGTGTGTACAATATGAGGAGGTTGAAAGGAATAAATTAAATAATGCATGCAAAGCACTCAGCACAAGCCCATCAAAAGTGTTTTACACAAAAGTGTTATTATTATGGATCATCATTCTTGTAAAATAACCAACACACACACACACACACATACACACACACACACCTTTGATATTTTTTTGTAATGTCTGCCTTCCTACCAATTCTAATTAAAACTGTATATTTTTCCTGCCTTCTAAGATTCCAATGTTCATCTTTAGAAAACTAAGTTTTTTCTTCGTTAATTTATGTAGTTTTTCCTAATGAACTTTGGTTTTAAAAGAGGTTTTATAATATACTTTTTTGTTTTTTCCCTTATTAATCTAATCTCTTTGGATTCATGTAACATAATACTATTTTTTGTTTTGCTTAAATGCTCTTGCTAAATGCATTAAAATATTGTTTTAAATGTTATACAAATTTAAATATTGTAAAATCTATCCCCTTTCGATTTCTCATAAAATAGCTTTTTTAAACATTGGGGTAAGGCTATATAAAAGATGATTACATACACATGAGAAATGATAGGATATTATTACATATTTTTCATTTGTTATCAAATTTTATTAAGCAATTTTTAATCTTTCTTAAATTAAATTTTCCTTAATAAAATTATTTTCTTAAAAATAAATCTTAACAGTATGTGATTACAAAATTGTTATTATAGATCCAACCTATATAAACTTATAACATTTTTATTAAAATACTAGAGGCCCGGTGCACGGAATTTGTGCACGGGGGAGGGGGGATGAACCTCAACCCAGCCTGCACCCTCTCCAATCTGGGACCCCTCGAGGGATGTCCAACTGCCCACCGGGATTGGGCCTAAACCAGCAGTCAGACATCCCTCTCACAATCCAGGACTGCTGGCTCCCAACTGCTCGCCTGCCTGCCTGATTGGCCCTAACCACTCCCCTGCCAGCCTTATTGATGCCTAACTGCTACCCTGCCGGCCTGGTTGCCCCTAACTTCCCTTCCTTGCCAGCCCGGTCGACCCCAGCTGCCCTCCCTTTCAGGCCTGATTCCTCACAACTGCCCTCCCCTGCTGGCCATCTTGTGTGTTGGAGTGATGGTCAATTTGCATATTACTCTTATATTAGATAGGATAGATTGATAAAATAAATCTGTGATGGGAAAACACAAGAAAAATACTTTTAAAATACTATAATGACAAAAAAGTAAAATAGACCAAAATAGTAGTAGTATTCTAACATTTTAAAAAACACATAGTACCTATTCATATCTAACTATCTACTATGTGCCAATTCCTTTCAGATAGCCTATTTTTTTCTTCATTACAACACTTTGGGGAGGAAATAATTACTCCTAAGCTGCCATTGCTAAGAGAAATTAAGCAAATCATTTGCAGTCACTCAATTAGTGATAAGGCCAGAATTTGGACCATCAAATTCTGTTCCCAAGTCCAGTAGTCTCAATTATTTAACCCCAATGCTGGGATTCTAAAAACAAACAAACAAACAAAAAAACCTTTCAAAATTCACTGTAAAAATTCCCTCTTTCACACATCTGGGGCGGGAGTGCAGGAAGAGTGATGGCCAGGATCTCAGGAAGCCCTCTGCTCAGAGATACAGCACCAAAGGCCTTCTTGAGTAGGAGAAGTTGTCTTTCAGGAAGTGTGACCCTGAGGCCATGCCCACCTTATTCCAGGTGTGGTCTTTACTGTAGATAGGCCTGATGGAGTGGAGGAGCCAGCTGGTCAGGTACAAATTCTTCAGGAAGTCAAGGCCTGTGATTTGGCAACAGACCTTTTCCGTGGGCCATCTTCTCACACTCCTCCATCTGGCATTGCTCTTCCTGCACAGGCCTGCGACCCTCGGGGCAGCATGCCTCTGTGAGGCCAGATAAACTGACTGAGCAGCAGAACATCCTCAGAGCCATATTTGTGCTTCAGGTTCCACTGGCCAGAGGGATTAGGGGGATTTGGATTTTCCTGAGGAGTGGTAGGCCTTCGATTATAGATGTCTTCTCTTCTTGGACTCCACCACTTCCCTGAACCGTGATCTGCAGGCTGAGCCTGGCTGCTCAGGGCCAGGCCTGCGGGAATCCATCAGAACAGAGGCCATAGCCGGTCACCAGCACACTGAAGGCCCCATCTTGAAGCTCTTTTCCTTTCTTTCTTTTTATTTATTTTTTAATATATTTGTATTGATTTCAGAGAGAAAGGGAGAGAGAGATAGAAAGACTAATGATGAGAGAGAATCATTGATCTTCTGCTTCCTGCAAGTCTTACACTGGGGATCGAGCCCACAGCCTGGGCATGTGCCCTGACATGGAATTGAACTGTGACCTCCTGGTTCATAGCTCAAACACTGAACCATGCCAGTTGGGCAGCTCTTTTCCTTTTTAAAAAAATGATTGGTTCTGATAGCTAGGTTTCAAAAAGTATGTTACTTATTTTTTTTAAGTGCTTTGTACTTCATACAGGATTTTGACCTATAAACTCTTTTGATATATTCATAGCAATTTGAGATAATTAGGCTATTACAGATACCTGACAGATGAGAAAATTGAGATACAGATAAGTAAGCAATTGCCCATAATCATATAAACAATGAATAACAGAGACTCCAGTAGATTTGATTCCTACTCCAGGGTTGTCTTTGATTTTAACCCTCAGTTGACGCTTCAAAATCTTCTCCCCTTATTGGAATGTATTTTTTTTGTAAATGTGTATCAAGAAGGAAGCAGGAGATGAACTGCTATCACTACCTACCCTTATGCTGTTCTGTGTTGGTCACATTAATAAAAGCCAAGGAGAATGGCTAACCTGAGCCCATGTTCTGAGCTCTGGAGTTTACTACCCTCTACCTTGGTTGCATCACGAAAACAATACTTAAAAGATGACTGCTCAGAAATTAAATGTAGAAAAAAATTAAGAGGATTTTTTTAAGCCACTTCAGATCTCAAACATTCAAGAAAATTTCCATTAAGCATCATGAATGTCAGAAACAATAAACTAGCATGACAATAATAATAGGGCTAGGGCGTGCTCCTCTCTCAAATAATAAGAATGCATAGTTTTAATCTCCCAGGGTTGTCTACAATATGAATGCCATTAAGTAATCACAGAAGTTAGTAATATGTATTCTTACCATATTTTATAAATATTGAACAATCAACAACTATTTTCCAAATACCTAGTTCGGATGACATCTGCCAGAAAACACAAATTATGAAGAAAATACATAATTTATATCTTTAAAAAGCTTGTGATATAGCTGGTAGGAAATACTTCTCAGTACAAATGCTTAGATGACACAAAGAAAATATTGTTTCTAAAGGGTACTTTAAAGGGCACAGTACACTGATTTAAAAACCACTTTTTGAAGTTACTATACTAGTGTTGAATAGACTCTATTGTAAGAAATCTTTGGCAACAGCATAGAGGTTAGCAAATAATGCAATAATATGTGCCTCCTGCTACTTGAAAGAGAGGTTGGAGTATTGCAAAAACATTTGCGAGAAACTTTTTTCAGGGAACTTTAAACTATTCTCATTCCTTATGATTTAATCTTTAGAATTTACTAATCCTAAATTCAATCGTTTGGTTTAGAGCCAAGACAATAGAGGACCACTAGGAAATTCCAAGCTCTTGAATTCTCAGGTAATATATAATGTGTTATTCATTTTAGAAGTCCAAAGAGCTCCAACTGGTGAGTCATTGGTCAGGAGATAACTAGAATTTATAGACCGTTCTTAACGTTTAAACATATTTATTTAGCGTCTACAACATTAAGTATCTTGACATGTTACTTTGTTTACTTTCTGAGGCCTTAGTATGCTTAGCAGATCTAAACTGAGCTATCAGTATAAACAAAAGATAATTATTCAGATACAACATAAATATTTAAAAGGCTGCCTATCACTTCTGTTTCATTGAATTTATTGAAGTGACATTGGTTAATAAAATTATATAGATATTAGGGCTACAATTCTATAATACATCATCTGCATATTGTATTGTGTGTTTATTAGCCAGAGGCAAGTCTCCTTCCATCACCATTTATCCCTTGACCCTCTTCTACCTACCCCCTCACCCTTTCCCTCAGATAATCACCATACTGTTGTCTGTGTCTAAGAGTTGTTATTGTTTTTACTTAATCCTTTTTGTACATTAGTGGTTGGAAAGGAAAGAAAGTAAAAGAAAAGCTTAAATCTTTAAGAGTGGATATAATTTTCTGGCATTTGATTCAGACCATAAAATTGAAAAGTATTGATAAATGTATAATAACCAATTTGTCATCAGCAGTATCTTTTAAAGTAAAATCTTCTAAAATTAATTGAGATTACTTTGAATTTTATTTTCCCCACTGAATTAAGCAATTAATTCAGAAATTTTGGACATCCATAGGTATATACTTGAGTCCTCACCTGTAAAAAATGTTGCGAGTCATTGTGTTCATCAGTGTATGTTGCACCAATACAATGGTATAAAATGCAGTGTAAGCAAAAAGGAATTTTTAATACAATATATAATGCATGCTTCACATCTTGTTGTGCTTTTATTAAATATTCAGTTGCTAACATAGCTATAACACTGTGCA
>NW_005879137.1:0-7178 GCF_000147115.1 Myotis lucifugus | reverse complement strand
GTTAATAAACCACATGTCTTGTTTGATTCTTTTTTCTTCACATCTACTTTCATTTAAAAATTATTCAATAAAAACATGAAAAATAATTATAGAATTTTTCCTTAATGTAACAAATCTTCCAGTAAATCAACTCATCCCACTAATGTTGCCTGCCTTTTAGCATTTCAGATGTCAGACTCATTCACAGTCTGTCAAAGTTTTATGATAAATAATAAACATTGTTTTTCAACAAATAATTTCAAAATCACTGGTGCGGGGTCCCGACTTTTGAGTAGGAATTACCTTCATGTGAATAGATTGCCTTGAATTCTCATAGATCAGAAAAGCAAGGAAGCCCTCATGATTACAGAACTTTACAACATGGGAAGTTGCTCTCCCTTTGCTCTGAGACTCTCCTAAAACTTAGAACTTATAGCTGCTCAGACATTGCCTTTTGTAACTGGCCACATGGCTTAGGAACTTTGTGTTATTCACCTTCACCCTCCTGGATCAGCCCGATAACAAAATGGGCTCAAGAGTCTGGTGGTGTGATCCTCAGAATTGAGGTATTTAAGTGGAAGCTATCAGTCTTTCACAAATGTGATCATTTGTCACTGGATGTGAAATTGGACCAGACAACATTTCCAGGCCTTTCAAACTTGAAGATGATCTGATTCAATGAGTTTTCTCTGCTCCCTTTTGTATCTTCTGTTTCTTACCCATAACAGGGAAAAGAGTCATGCAACGGATATTCAGATATTTCTCTGACTTCAGTTAAGTCCGCGTGGTCAAAACATTTTTATGAGAACATCTGAATATTTTATATAAATAAAGTCATCTCACTTCCTCAGCTATGTTTTTAACCCACAACTTTTTTTTTCAATAGTAGGAAGCATCCTACCACTATCAGGATACTTTCCACTCCCATATCCTAAATGTTCATTTATCCATTTAATAAATATGTATTGAGCATATACTGTATAAGACATCATGTTGTATTGGAAATTAGGAACACAGCAGAGATGTAGACAGGAATCCTGTATCATCTATTAATCAGGTTTCTAGGCCGGTATGTTTAATGGGCAGAAAGGTGGTTCCCAAAATAAGTACATATCCTAGTCTCTGGAACCTGTCATTATTATTTTACATGGCAAAAGGATGAATATTAACTTATATGGCAAAATATGTGATTAAATTAAGGCTCTTGAGAGGAGTTTATCCTAGCTCAGTGATGGCGAATCTTTTGAGCTTGGCGTGTCAGCATTTTGAAAAACCCTAACTTAACTCTGGTGCTGTGTCACATATAGAAATTTTTTGATATTTGCAACCATAGTAAAACAAAGACTTATATTTTTGATATTTATTTTATATATTTAAATGCCATTTAACAAAGAAAAATCAACCAAAAAAATGAGTTTGCGTGTCACCTCTGACACGCGTGTCATAGGTTCGCCATCACTGTCCCAGCTTATCAAGGAGGGCTATAAATGCAATCACATGTAACCTTGTAAGAGAAAAAAGGGGGGAGGTTCAACCCTATACACAATGAAGAAGGTGATACAAAGACGGAGCAGAGAGAAATGTGGCCACAAGCCAATTAATGCCAACAATCACCAGACCCTGGAACAGGCAAAGAATACGTTCTCCCTAGAGCTTGCAGAGAGAGTGTGGCCCTGTAGACACCTTGACTTTGGGTTTCTGGCCTCCAGAAGTGTGGGAGAATACATTTTTGTTGATTTAAGCCACTCAGTTTGCAGTAGTTTGTTACAACTTTGGGAAACAAAAGAGTATAAAAAAATAAGAACTTAGAAACCAAAAGATTTGAGAACTCTGAGCTCTGCAACCTAATAAATGGATGGCTTTAGGCAAATCACTTAAGCTTTCTGTATCTTAGTTGACTAATCTGTAAAATAAGAAAATACTATCTACCTCCTATTTCATCATTGGCTTAAAATGTAGTACATGTTTGAGTGACAAGCCGGACCATAGGAAGCAGACAAAAATTGTAGGCATTTCAATATGCTAGCCAGTAGTCATTTAAATATTTATATAAGAAATAAAGTTATTTTAGAGGAGTTGCTCAATTGAACATATGAATGCCATTTTAGAATTACTTTTGTGGTGATAATGAAGTAAATACACACAGAACCTTTTATCCAATTGTGATATTTGGCAGTCAAAACAACACAACAACAAAGACAAGGAAAGCAGGATTCGGTTGTTCTGTAACATTGAAGTCTCATTGTATTTTAAAAAGAGTTGGCTGAAGTGAGTAACGATGTTTGGTGTCTTTCTTTTCTGAAGTACCTAGTTATGTTCAAAGAGTCACACAGCCCATGTGATCCAGAGTTGACCTCATCTCTTCATCTTGAGCTCCAGATCTAAGCTCCCAAACTCCACCCTCTTGACAAAGGATTGGCTCAGGAACTGACATATGCTGCAATTTGACCAATGAGACCCAGAGGATCCTTTTATTGAGGATTTCTTAGAACGTTTCTTTTTGCCGACCTAGGGAAGAGTCTAGGAGGCTTCTCCTTATTCTATACAATACCAATAAGGAAAAATGCGACTATAACCATTCGATGACATTTTAGGATGAAGGTGGCACTTTGGACTGCAGAATGGAGAGATGGTTGATGATTCTATCACCGATCTTTTGAATCAGCCAATTTACCCTATCTTTGTATTAGCCCTATCTTTGTATTCCCAGTTAAGCAAACCATTAAAAAGTTTCATTTTCCAAAAAGGCAATTTTGTATTATAGTTTTTGTAACTGCACATGTCCTAAGGGTTAGACTGGCCTGGCACTGTTAGGCACAGTTCTGGCCCTAAATAAATCCACTTACTCACTGGCATGTAATTATGGCCCTAACTATACACTTAAATACTGCAATTTAGTTATTATTTAAATACAAATATAATGAAGGTAGTGTCATATGCGAGATCTGACCAGAAAACAAGGGATTCTCAAGAGCTAAAAAATAAAAATAAAATTAGTGACAATATTTAGAATTTGTACATATTTTTTTTTTTAGGTTTGGGGAAAAGAAGAAAAAAAAAAGCAGTTCTTTGTATTAAATAGATTCTGTGTGACCATATAGCAAATGGCTCATGATCCTTCCATTGTGAACTTACTTAGAACAAGTTTTCCCTCCAGAAAGTCATTGTAATAGCATATGTTTCAGCCAAAATTCTATTAGGATAATGTTCTTAGCTGAAATACATTTAGCCCTCTCAGGAATGTGATAGACAATATGATCTGGAAGGTGGATCAATGTGATATTATTTCTTAAAATACCTAAGCCAAATACATATGTTCACTAAAGTAAAGTATACAAGTAATAAATATCAATATGTAGTATAATAGGGAAAAACTAAAAATATATGAGGAAAGAGGCTTGAAGCCTAAAATAGGGAAGGTTTTATATATTATTTGGAGAGGTTCTTAGTAAACAAGAAATTATCTTGAAATTAATTTGTTACAGAGAAGAAGGACTTGTTTTCCCTTCTTTCATTCATAAATAATAGTGTGTCATTTCCAGAAAAAAAATTTAAAAAATTATGCTGGGTTAATAATGATTTTTCTGAGATTATAGTCCATAATCCATCAACTATTTTATAAGCAAAATATATTAATGGATTCGGACTATTCTTTTTTAAAAACCCATGAGGTTTTTTAGGAGCACCTTTTTAATTGATGATAGAAAGGGTGCAGTTTCTACAGATACCTAGGAACCTGAAGTACAAATAGGTAAGAAAATTGCACTTAGCTTTTTTCCTTATATATTTACTTATCTATTGTCAATGACACTGTCACAAGAAGATCTTTTGGAGAACTTTTAACGGCTGATGATAGAAGCAGACAGGAAAAAAAAATTATATTTTAGGGCTCATGGCAGTAGTCATTTGCTAGCCCAGATCTTCAAAAAAAAAGCTTTGATTTATGAACAAAAATGTTATTCAAGAAGAGGTACCAAGAGAAAAACATGCAGTTTTTAAAGTCACTTGTTCAATTGTTATCATCAAACACTTAATTGGTGATCTACAGCTCTCCTGTTCTCTCTCCCTCAATTCTTCCCTGAACCAAATTTAGGACTTAAACACATTTATACTTCCCTGTATTTGGCCAACAAGGTATAAGGATGGGTTGGGGGTGGGGAGGTGGTGGGGGTGGGGTGGAGAAAGTCAGCTGGGTGTGTTTATTTTTAGGTTCACAAACACTACCATGGCATATAATACGTTAAAAAAAGCTAAAAAGAAAATACTCAAGTCTGCATTATAGACCAAAAATTGATAATAATTTTCTATAAACAGCTAGATAGCATACACTTTAGGTTTTGCATATACAACCCTATAATAACTATTCAATTCTGTTGTTGGAGTGAAAAAGTAGCCATAGATGATATGTGAAGGAAGGAGCATTGTTGTGTTCTCATAAAACTTTACTTATAGATAATCTATATAATAAAAGCCTAAGCAACCATTATGGTGGAACAACCAGAACGACCGGTCGCTATGATGTGTACTGACCACCAGGGGCAGACTCTCAAAGCAGGAGCTGCCCCCTGGTGGTCAATGCGCTCCCACAGAGGGAGTGCCACTCAGCCAGAAGCTGGGCTCATGGCTGGCGAGCGCAGTGGCAGTGGCAGGAGCCTCTCCTGCCTCTGTGGTAATGCTAAGGAGCAGCGAGCCCAGTGGTAAGGAGCAGCGAGCCCAGTGGTAAGGAGCAGCGAGCAGGAGGGCGGTAAGGAGTGAGGAGTCTCGGACTGCAAGAGGGTGCAGGCCATGCTGAGGGACCCCCCTCCCCCAGTGCATGAATTTCATGTACTGGGCCTCTAGTCTATATATATAAAAGCCTAACCAACCTGTCGACCAAATGACTGGTTGACTGAATGACCTGTCAACCAAATGACTGGTCGATCAGTCGCTATGACGTGCACTGACCACCAGAGTCAGACGCTCAACGCAGGAGCTGCCCTCTGGTGGTCAGTGCACTCCCACAGTGGGAGCGCCGCTCAGCTAATCGACGGGCACCAGATGCTGGGCTCAAGGCTGGCTGCCACATACCAGAGACTGCAGCAGAGTGGCAGCGAGCCTACTGAGCGGTGGCGTCAGGCGCAGCAGGGCTGGGATGAGCAGGAGCAGTAGGTGGCATTGGACTGCCAGTTTTAGCCCGATCCCTGCAGGCCATGCCAAGGGACCCCACTGGTGCAGGAATCTGTGCACTGGGCCTCTAGTTTCAAATAATTTCCACATCCCATGAAGTATTATTATTCTTTTGATTTTCTCTTTCAAACATTTAAAAAATGTAAAAACTCTTTAGCTCATAGGCATACAAGAGCATATTGTAGGCAGATTTGGCAACTTGGCCATAGTTTTCTGACCCTGCTCTATATCTACCCTGTTTTAAATATCTGAGAATAATGAAAAGCAGGAAGGATCATCCAGCTTATTCTAGGCATCTTCATCTTCCCACTCCTTGAGCTGATCATCTCACTTTCCCCTGTTGCAGCATGAGACCTCATTAAGTAGGAACATAAAACTTGTTTGAAGAGTACTTTGTGATGATTTTATGAAATGTTGTAAAAAATTCAAACTGTTTATCTTTAGAGCTCTATAAAGTATAAAGAAGTCTTCACATGTCCCAAACATTGAAGTGACAGAAACAAAAGTTAAAAAAATTACGTGAAAATGTTTTTTCATGTTTCCTTGTTGTTTGTCTTCCTATAGGCTTTCTTCTTTTAGTCTCTAATTCAGAGAAATGCCTTCTAACTATTGAAAGCCTTTGGCTTCTTTTAGTCACTTTTTAGTATATAAGAACCACTCCAAATAATGTCTTCCAACAACAACAATTTATGATGTCTAACAATATGGTGGGTTGGCTGTGGGGTCTTCTGCTGGTTCACCCAGGTTCACTCATGTAGTTGTGTTCGGCAGGTGGGTAGATAGAGACCAGGACTCATCAGGGACAAGTGGAGTAGGTAGGCCTCTCACTTTACATCCCAGGCTTCTTAATGGAATGGTGAGTTCAGGGCAGCCCTCCAAGGGAGCATAGGTAGAATCTGCAAAGCCTCTTTAAGAGGCTCCAGAATTTGAATGGCATCGTTGCTTTCACATTCCATTGTTCAAATCAAGTCATAATACCAGCCTAGATTCAACCGAGAACTCGAAGCCACCAAATAACCTACCATATAACACTTATTTCAGGGTTTTTAGGGCCTATAGGCCGATATTATCCCTTTTATTTCTAAGCATTTAGATTTTCATAACTGCAAATTAAGAGAAACAACCTTAATGGCATGGTTACAACGATGAATGATAAACTTTCAGAACAACCCAGATAAACACTGTTTATAGGACTAGGCAGGGGTGGGCAAACTTTTTGACTCGAGGGCCACAATGGGTTCTTAAACTGGACCGGAGGGCCAGAACAAAAGCATGGATGGAGTGTTTGTGTGAACTAACATAAATTCAAAGTAAACATCATTACAAAAAGGGTACGGTCTTTTTTTTTTTTTAGTTTTATTCATTTCAAACGGGCCGGATCCGGCCCGCGGGCTGTAGTTTGCCCACGGCTGGACTAGGGTGTTGTCATAAGATTGATTTGTGCTGCCTCTTGTCATTTTGGTAATGTAAAAAATTCAAGAAAATGCCCTTGGAGATGACACAGAGGATGAACGTGAGCAAAATGCAAGTGAGAACCTCAGATATGTCTGGGAGGGTCTTCAGTATAGGTAGTTGAAGGGTTTGGGTGAAAGAAAGCCCAATTGTATGGTATAGATTACAGAGACAAAGGTAATAAGAATGCTTTGATCATGGTCACAGTCAGAATGGTGGATGAGGAAGAGCTTCCACTTGTTGTCATATGAACTTAAGCATGAATCAACAAGAAGGTGGCCAGCCTTCCTCATTAGAGAGCTTTTAGTTCAGATTTAAGACCTCTTGGTCTACATATCACACTAGCTCTTTATGATACTAGAAAACAAATTTTCAAAGGTCTCAAGGAAACTACTGGAGCTCTAAGTTTCAACAGTTGAAGAGATGGGGAAGGGAGATGCAGCAAGCTGTGGCACCTCTGCAGGACCCTAAACTGACCCCAGCCATCACGACTTAGTGCTCCAGGCAGCTCCATCCAGAATCTTGTCAATGGCTTTATAATAACCTGCTTCTTTAAATCTAAAATGTCATCTATTGTAAGT
>NW_005879136.1:0-7178 GCF_000147115.1 Myotis lucifugus | reverse complement strand
TTGGGTAAGATAATTCACCTTTCTGGGTCTTCTGGTATAAATTGCTGGGAGAAATAAATGAGAAGTGTTGAGTGCCTTCCTTTTCACAGGACCTGACTCTGATTGTGTTTACTCATTGGTGGCCCATGTCCCAAACCCAGGGATAAGAAGCTGGGCCCTACTCAGTCCTAGGCTTCACTGGACTAGGACAATCATGGTAACTTCATTCTCCTTACAAAGGATTGTCTTAGGGTATGGTTTGAATTATGGCCAATGGACTAAGAGAGTGAATTGTTGCGAGGCTTCTGAGAAAGTTTCCCTCATTCTTAAGAAAACAAAGGACACATGAAAGGGTGAGTATTCGCCTCCATCTAGCCTTCAGGCTCTGCTGTCAGGATGTCTGGAAGCCAACCTGGAGCCTGGGGGGACAAGCCTGCAGGGAGGAGTAATACCTGAAAGAGGGCAGAAATAACAGATGAAAAGAACCCTGGTTCTCGATAACGTTGTTGCTGAATTCTGGAAAGACCTTATTTTTTCATCTAGATTTTAACATTTTTGTTTAAATAAGTTGAACTGAGGTTTCTAAGACTTCCGTCTGAAAGAATCAGAAGTGATACAGGAAAAAAAAAAGTGTTAAGCCCACGACAAAGGGCTTAGTTCAACAAATATAAGCCTTCCCCTCTTTTTCTTAGCCTCCATATATGTATATACAATGTATAATGTATATTTGTTTATAATTTGTACATATAGAAAAGGTGACAAAAATAAAAGGGGTAAACAGACCTTTCCCTCACTCCCAAAACATGCACACAGGCCCAGTTTCCCAATTTTAATATAAAGGCACTAATAAATGATGGACAAAGGAAAGACCTGTGCTGCAACAGATTACATCCTGCTGGAAAGGAGTTCTAGGTCTTCTCAAGAACCCTGGATAACACACCTCTGCCAGCCCTCTCTCTCTGAGCTCTTGAACAACTAACCGGCCAGAATTCATTCCCTCAGCAGACCAGCTGGAATGAGTGTATGCTATTAGATCAGCGATTTCAACCTTTTTCATCTCATGGCACACATAAACCAACTGCTAAAATTCTGCAGCACACCAAGAAAAATATTTTTGCCGATCTGACAAAAAATAGGTATAATTTAATTCATTCACATGGAACAGCGATTGTTGTGTTGGCTGTTGTCATTTTTTTATTTGACAATCTAAGGGAAAAGAGGTCAGTGCTCCTGACTAAATAGTCAGGTATTGCATGTTTTAAAAATTCTTGTGGCACATAGGTTGAAAATCACTGTATTAGATCAAAAGAAAGCATTTGTTACTTGAATAGGCATAGGCCATAGTAACTGTGAGTCTTAATCAAGTAACAAAGTTACTTGGCCTATGAGGCTCTATAGTAATAAAATATGCACTTTTCTAAAAATGACTCTGATTAGAGTCAAGTGACTGCACAATGACTCCATTCAGTTCCACATCACAGATTGAACAACCTCCTTTTCCCATATCCTATTGCATCTGATCCCAGTGGGTAAGAATAAACCAGCCTGAGATATGCTTAGATATTTTCTATTTTGCTGAAAAATAATATATTAATTGTTTAAAGCTTGGAACATTATCTGTGATTTGGGTCTAATGTCCAAAAAGTATTACAAGTGGGAACTCAAAACACTCTACCAGCACTACAAAGAATTCATGAGTGCTCATGCCTTTGGGGGTTGGTTTGGGTGTTTTCTCTTTATGGCTCCTGCTCCCCACCCCAGAACGTGGCACTCAATAAGAAGGACTAGCAGTGTCCTGTTGGCCCTGCTCCTACGTGTCATTTTGCTGCATTTCCAGTTAATGGCATGACTGTAATGACTAGCAATTTAAATAATGGAAGCTGAAGCAGAGGCAGCTAAAGGACACAATGTGGAAATTGCCATAGTTTATCAACATCACTGGCACCCAGCTCTTCATTACCTCCTTGAATAGGGTCAAAGTAGTTAGAGTGGTGCCGTAAATACCGACTAAAACAAAGCAGCTGTTTATTCTTGATTTGGCGTAGGGTATTTATAACAAACAAGTTGCGTTTCCCAGGCATGGCTTATTAGACACAAGAATGTAATTGATATTAACTAACGTTCGGGCTCCAGTAACTTTTTCTCACTGCATGTCAGTTTAATTTTTTTAAGCATAAGTAGTGCATGCCAAATGGAAAACAAGAGGAAGAACACACAAAACCCCTTAAGCCTTTAGTACTAAATGAAAAACAACTAAGCCATTATCTTACAGAATCCTTCAGAGGTTTGCTATACACTCAGCAGAGTACACCACAGTCTTCTCTTTTTGAAAGGGCACTCGCGTGATTTTTGGAGACGAGACAGCTCTAACTACACTCTTGTCTTTGCTCAGAACTAGAACAGTATGGAAGAGTGAAACCACTCGTTGTGTATCTACTGTATTACAGCACAGGTTGAACACCGGTGCCCAAAGCAAATCTTGTCTATTGTTCTGTTTCATTTGGACCATACAGTAATGGCTGACTTCGTGTTTTAACATTTTAAAATTCTTTTCAACATTTTTAAATTGAGAGATTTCACAGAAAATGCTGGAGGGCTCTGACCCCACAGGAGCCAAGCCGCTGAGGCAGAGTTGAGGCTGCCCCCATTGGAGAGGGGAATGCACTCATCAGTTTTCCTCGATTGCAAACTGATGAGTGCTTCTCTGGTCTCCTTGCCACTGAAGCCAAATGTCAATTACCGCCCCTCTTCTTAACTGCAGTGTTATTTTCCTTACAGTAAAGACTGAATATATGTATTTCATATTGGCATGTCTCCGTCACATGTGGAAAATAAAGATGGGTTAAGAGGACTGAGCATTTCAAGAAAAATGAAGAGAATGAGGAGGATATAACTCTATAGAAATACAGAATTTCTTGCCTAACCTCCTTCGCTCAGTGACATTCATTGGAATGGGCGACCCTTTTTAAAAAGCAACAAGCTAGAAGTTCTGTGGAAGGGATGCCAGACATGGAAAAGCCAGGCTGTCAAAGCAGAAGGGAAAAGCAAGCTCTCCTCTTGTAAGGAAACTGAACAAACACAAGCAGGTCCTGATGTTCTACCAATGCCTTAGCCTCCAGCCCAGCTCCTTTCAGAGACTGTCAGGCTCTGCAGGAAGCTGCCCCACTCTGAAATCACCTGCCCTCCCCAGGGAGAGCGGCTGCACGGGCCTCTGGTCTGGTCTGCAGTGGAGAACCCAGACAGCCCACCTGGTTTTGTGATCTCTCTTCTCCTGCAGAGCATGGGGGGGAGGGGGGGCTGTTGGAGTGCTAAGGGATGTTTGTTTTCAATGAAAGGAATAAAGACACATGCACACACATACTCAGAAAATATTATTTGAAGGCATCCACACTCACAGAGGATTTCACTTGGATCTTGTTTTCTAGAAACCAAAGAACTACCAGTAAGTGTGAGGACCCAACAAAACTGGAATGATGGCAAGTTAGGAAGAACACTTTATAAAAACAAGCTAAAAAAGATAAAACCTTCAGGAACCAAAAGAAGTGAGTAGAACACATAGTCTTTTTCACTAAATCACATAGTAAAGAACCCAAAGAAGTCTTTGCAATATAACTGGGGAAAGTCAGAGTGTGTATTTACTTCCTACTATGTACCGAGCACTATATGTACAGTTTAATACATTTTGGTAATAAATAATACTTTTTGTTCATTCATTTATTAAATATGCATTTGTTCACTGCCTTCTATGTGTCAGGCATCTCGAAGGATATAGAGATTTAAAGATAGGGCTTTCCTGTTGTCCACAGTTGAGTCGAACAGGGAGACACTCTGACGAAAATAATATTTATTGTAAATATGAGAGCAATGACAGCAATGAGGTAATAATAGCAGTCATTTATTGTGTGCTTACTATGTGCTAAGAATTGTGCTGAGTACTTTGCATTATCGTCATTTGATCAAGTACTAATATCTTCATTTTATAGGGAATAGTGGTCCATAGAAAGATAAGCAGCTTGCCTAAGGTCATACAGCTAACAAGTGGAAAATGTGAGATTTAAACCCTGCCAATTTTCTACATGGGATTCACAGATTATCTGCCACATCAACCCAATGACAGCTACAACGGAAATGCTCCAAGGACAATAGAAGCAGAGTGGAGGCCCCTTAAATGCTTTTTAATTTACAAAGCACTTTCCCAAATAGATAGTAAGCTTCCAGAATCCATCAGCCCCAACAGGTGGTATTGGTAGAAAATATAATAGCCTTTCAAAATGACAGAGCTACAAATGGTTAGTAAGAGAGCCTACGATGGACCAAACTTTCCAATCCAGAGGCAAGAGGAAAAGTGCGGTCCTCCATGACATGTTTCTTGGGAGCCCTTTTAGGAGCCAAGTGGTTGGTGTTGGGTGGCCTGTGCATGCCCAGTTTGTCAATGTTTAGGTTTCTAAGGACAAAGAGGCTATAGAACTCTCACTCCATTTTCATACCTAAAGGCTAATGAAAATAACAAATGCATAAAATATGTATCACATAGTGCTTAATATGCTCTTGGCATAACAATGGGCACCTTAGGTATATTGTTTCTAATCTCCACAACACCATGAGAGAGACCCAATAGAAAAGAGAAACCCCGTGCTCAGAGAGGTCCAGTGATTTATCCAGGGCCACACAAGTAGTGAGGCATGAATTGAACTTGAAACAATGTGACTGCAAAATCAATACTTTCTCCTTTGCAGCTAAGTGCAAAGTATCAGGCCAAATCTCTTTTCAAAGATTCACCATGCTTCTTTTGATTCTTCATACATTCAAAACCACTGTATTCTGCACTTAAAAGGAACACAGTACCTATCCTCAAGCACCTGGCAAGTAAATCTAGGAGGCAAATGTCTAAACACCTAACCACACCTACAGGCAGGACAAAGGAGACTAACTGTGTTTACTATTTAAATAATAATAACCTTTCAAAGGGGCTTAGTCACAGTGTGAGTGACAGAGATACAAATGGCTAATGAAAGAACATGGGTTGGACCAAGCTCTATGAAAGCAGGCACTTGGGTTTGATGGTCATTATCACACACCTGGAACACAGTCTAGAACCAATAAACATTTGTTTAATGGAAGAATAAATGAAGACAGCCACACTTAAGGAAGGATGAATTTAAGGTAGGATTAGTTCTGTCTGGGGTAAACCGAAGAAAGCCTCCCTCTGACACAGAATTGGACCGGGAAGAATGTATGAGCATGGACAGGTGAGATATGAGGTGGCAGGAGCTGGAGGTCAATGGCCCATGGTGAACACAGGTACAGAAGCAGAGTAATCCAAGCATGCCTAGAGCACAGGAAAGGTGAAAAATGGAGGTGAGGGCTAAGGTCAGAAAGGTAACATGACCCCACTTGGCATAGAGCCTTAAGCCCATGAGAAACATGGGCAGCCACACAGGTAGAATGCAGTAATGTCAACTTTTGGCAACAGTGGGAAGCTATCTCTCCCATGAAATCATTCAATGGCTCCTCACTGCCCTTAGAGCAATACTAACTGTTCCCAGCTTTCAAGGTCTTGTGAAACTCTCTAGCCCACCACTTTGACCAACTGTCACCACCACAATTCTACCTCAGGGCCTTTGCACAGTCTGTTCCTTTGGCCTGAAAAACTATCCATTGGTCCTCACCTCCCTTCAGCAGGTTAACTCCCACCACTCAGCTAAGAAGTCTCAACTTAAAAGATACTGTCTCTGGGAATCCTTCTCGAGGTCCTTAAGTCTGCATTCTTTGTATCCTGCACTTCACCCATCTCACATTGTGCTACGTCATATTCTGTAACAGTTACAAGTTTTCCTTTCTCTCTCACTATCACTGCCCTCAAAAAGGGCAGGCACTATCTTTGTTAGACTCCCAGCACCTTGCAAACAGCCCAACCCATTGCAGGTACTCAATAAATATCTTAGAATTTTTATTGAGTCCTCTAAGTTAGTGAATTGTTAAGTTAGTGAATTGAGTGATTGGTAGACTGATTGGTTACTGTGGAGAATACTAAGTCAAAGAGAGCCATAGGCGGTCCAGGGGGAAATATCTACACTAATAAAAGAGAAAAATGGTAATTGGCGTACGACCGCTACCCTTCCCATTGGCTAATCAGCGTATCCTTATGCAAATTAACTGTCAGCCAAGATGGCGGCCGGCAGCCAGGCAGTTGGAAGCGAACATGAGGCTTGCTTGCTCCAGTGACTGCAGATTCCAACGTTCCCCGCCTGACTTGCCGGCCTCTGAGCCAGCAGTTTGAAACATTCTAACAAATATAGCCGGCTGGGATCTCAGAGCTGAAGTTATACATTGTTTCGATTATAGAACCGAAACAAAACAGATACCTGCTCTCAGAGCTAGAGCCAGAGCTAAAGCTGGCCCAGAAGAAAAAAAGAAAAGAAAAAAAGGAGTGGTTGGGAGCTTCCCGCCAGCCTGAAAGCAGTCAAAACTGCCAGCCTGAAAGCAGCCCTCAGCCCCTCACCCAGACTGGCCAGGCACCCCAGTGGGGACCCCCACCCTGATCCAGGACACCCTTCAGGGCAAACCAGCCGGCCCCCAGGCCTCTATCCTATATAGTAAAAGGGTAATATGCCTCCCAGCACCGGGATCAGCGGAGCCACAAGGCCTCCTGGCACCAGATCAGCATGACAGGGTCCAGCGCTCAAACCCCCTGATCACTCTGCGACTCTGTGTATGACAGGGTGTGGCGTCTCAACCCCCTGATCAGCCGTGCTCTGTGTGTGACAGGGGGTGGCGCCCCAACCCCCCCCCCCCCCACGGGCCCTGCTCTGTGTGTGACGGGGTAGAGCCATAACCTCCCCATCAGCCCTGCCCTGAGTGTGACAGTGGCATCGCCCCAACCCCCTGATCGGCCCTGCTCTGTGGGTGATAGAGGGCGGCGCCCCAACCCCCTGAACCGCCCTGCTGTGTGTGTGACAGGGGGCGGTGCCCTAACTCCCCTATCAGCCCTACTCTGTGAGTGACAGGGGGGAGCTCCCCAACCCCCTGATGGGCCCTGCTCTGTGTGTGACAGGGGGCAGCGCCCCAACCCCCTGATTGGCCCTGCTCTGTGCATCACAGGGGGTGGCGCCGCAACCTCCCCATTGACCCTGCCTTCAGTGTGATAGGGGGTGGTGCCCCAACCCCCACAATCAGCCCTATCCTGAGCATGACTGAGG
>NW_005879135.1:0-7178 GCF_000147115.1 Myotis lucifugus | reverse complement strand
GCCTCAGGCAGCTGCAGAAAGCATTTATATGTGGCAAGGGTGGTAATAGAGAAGTCAGGAAAGGGCTGGAAAGAACCTTGCTAACTCTGCAATGTTGCTAAGGGCCAGTCTAAGTTCTAATCATCGGTCTCATAAAAGTGCAGCATAAAATAGAAACAAAGACAGCTGGTCTTTCAAATATCCTGTTTTATTATTTAAAGGTTTATTAAGTGCATAGATCATGGAACCCGTGTCTCATATTTCCAATGAGACTTGAATCAATATATTAAGACACAGCATTAAGGTAAAGGACTGCAAGTTTTATTGAATACTAAATATCTTTTATAGTGGAATGTCTCTATAAAATCAACTCTCCTGCCCAAACGGTTATTTTAACATTTGTGAGGAAGTGCATGCAACCCAAATGAGTTAAGCCTCATTCATGATAAATAATAACTTCAAAACAGACAACCCACCCACTTACCAGAAAACTTGTGTCCAAGCAAAAGGAAGACAATCGGGGTGAAAGTAGGCTAGAGTTAGACAAAGAGTGGCCATCCAGCTTTGGCAAATAATTAAATCTCTGTCTTTGTATTTGACTCTGCCCCTCGCTTGATTCTTTATTTCTAAACTAGAAGCCGGGTGCACAAAAATTTTTGCACTCAGGGGGCGGGGGGAGGGGGGTCCCCCAGCCCGGCCTGTGCCCTCTCGGCGCAGTCTGGGACCCCTCGGGAGATAACGACCTGCTGGCTTAGGCCTGCTCCCGGGTGGCAGAGGGCAGGCCCAATCCCTAAGTGCAGCCCCTGGTCAGGCTCAGAGCAGGGCCGATTGGGGAGTTGGGGTGCCGCCCCGTCATGCACAGAGCAGGGCGGATCAGGAGGTTGCGATGCCACCCTCAGTCACGCTCAGGGTAGGGCCGATTGGGGGGTTGGGGCACCGCCCCCTGTCACACTCAAGGCAGGGTCGATGGGGAGATTGTGGCGCCACCCTCTGTCAAGCACAGAGCATGGCCGATCAGGGGGTTGGGGAGCTCCCCCCTGTCACTCACAGAGTAGGGCCGATAGGGGAGTTGGGGCACTGCACCCTGTCACACTCAGGGCAGGGCCAATGGGGAGGTTATGGCTCTACCCTGTCACACACAGAGCAAGACCCATGGAGGGGGGTTGGGGCGCCACCCTCTATCACCCACAGAGCAGGGCCGATCAGGGGTTGGGGCGCCACCACTGTCACACTCGGGCAGGGCCGATGGAGAGGTTATGGCTCTACCCTGTCACACACAGAGCAGGGCCCATGGGGGTGGGGGGTGGGGCGCCGCACCCTGTCACACACAGAGCAGGGCCGATCAGGGAGTTGGTGCGCCGCACCCTGTCAAACACAGAGCCGCAGGGCAATCAGGGGATTGGGGAGCTCCCCCCTATCAGGCACAGAGCAGGGCTGATCAGGGGGTTGGGGTGCCTTCCCCTGTCACGAACAGAGCAGGGTGGATAGGTAGGTTGTGGCCCCGCCCCCTGTCACACACAGAGCCGCAGGGCAATCAGGGGGTTTGGGCGCTGCCCCCTGTCACACTGATCCCGGTTCCGGGAGCCTCGCTGCTCTGCTGATCCCGGTGCTAAAAGGCATAGTATCCTTTTACTTTATAGAATAGAGGCCTGGTGCACAGGTGGGGGCTGGCTGGTTTGCCCTGAAGGGTGTCCTGGATCAGGGTGGGGGTCCCCACTGGGGTGCCTGGCCAGTCTGGTTGAGGGGCTGAGGGCTGTTTTCCAGCTGGTGAGTGACTAAAGCTTCCAACCGCTCCTTGTTTTCTTTTCTTTCTTTTTTTTTTTTTTATTCTGGGCCAGCTTTAGCTCTGAGGCCTCGCTGCTGAAATCATGGATACAATGTTTCGGTCCGGCTGGATTTCAGTCCGGCTGGTTTCTGGTGTTTTGTTTAGCTTCTTATTTGCAACATAGTATATAGTTGCTTAGAGTTGCAGCTGAGAGGCAGGCAAGTGAGGCGGGGAATGTTGGAGTTCGCAGCAAGCAAGCCTCATGCTCGCTTCAGTGCCTGGCTGCCAGCTGCCATCTTGGCTGACAGTTAATTTGCATATACTCACTGATTAGCCAATGAAAAGGGTAGCGGTCGTACGCTAATTACCATGTTTCTCTTTTATTAGTGTAGATATGTCCATCCATCATACCTGGAGTTCTTCTACCTCTCTCCTCACTCATGGATTTTTATTTGATGATTACATAGTTTATTGGATCTTGATCATTTGTACTGGATTGGCAGAAGTAACTTCCGGTCACCCCAGAGCACTTGGCTATGTTGACTAATCTAGTTAAGGCCTCTGAAACCCAACCATGGCAATGATTCCCCTGGTGAGAACTCCACTGGGCTTGCTGCTGCTACAGTGCATCATAAGTAAGGACTCTATGTAATTGGACTAAGACTGCCTATGTATTATGATTCCTTACATGAGCTTATTTTTTTAATCTTCACCCAAGGATATGTTTTTGTTGATTTTTAGGGAGAGGAAGGGAGAGAGAGAGAGAGAGAAAGAAACATCAATGTGAGAGGGAAACATCGATTGGTTGCGCCCATACACATCTTAACGGGGGATTGAACTGGCAACGTAGGTATGTGCCTTGACCAGAATCCAACCTGCAACCTTTTGGCATATAAGATGACGCTCCAACCAACAGAGCCACTGGGCCAGGGCTCCATGCACTTACTTTTATGACATTAATTAGATTCCTCAGTAAGAATACACATTCAAATAACAGCAAATTTGTGTTTTGGTCCAAGTTTTTCCAACAACTTTCTCCAATATAGTTACTTCACTAGATTGAGCCTTAACTATCTATTCACAGTCCCAACTCTCTCATAGTGTTGCTTCCCAAAGAAAAACAAAACAAAAAAGTTAAGAGGGGGCACACAGTATAAATAATAGTTGCTAAAGGGCTATAGAATTTTAAGTTTAAGATAAATTCGGTATCTTAGTTAAGTTTTCCAATCAGTATCAAATAAACAGAAACCAATGCTGAGGTCACCTAAGGCTCTTGTAAACATTCATCAAGCCTCTTGTGCGTGATAAGGGCTGCTCCAGAGAAGGCAGATTGATAAAAAAAAAAAGCCAGTCCAGTTAATATTTAAAGGAACAGGGGCTACAGGAGGAATTAGTGTTCACTGTAGCACGCATCATACGGCATGCTCTTCATATGAGGTTTTCCTAGAGGTAGGGCAGCCGTGTAAGTCTGGGTAGATTATTCATTACCCAGAGGTACTGGTCAAGGAGACAAGTCAGAGCAGAAATTAAACTGTATTCTGCTCTCCAATTCTTGTGTCTTGGCACAGGACTGTGTCTTCCCTAAGGAAAGAGTGCCTTCCTTCTCAGGTTAAGAGTTAACATAGCCTGAAACGATGTTAGGAAGATGTGATGTAACCGGAGCAGACTTAAGAATGCTTTCCAAAGGACTTGTATGCATGCATATGGGCATAACCAATGGACACAGATGGGGGAGGGGGCGGGGTGAGGGCATGTGCTGGGAGGTGGGGACAGTCGGGGAGAGGTCAATGTGGGGAAGGAGATTTATGTAATACTTTAAACAATAAAGAATTTAAATTCAAAGAAAGAATGCTGTTCATAAAGAAGCCTACTTGCAGGGTTGGCCTTTGGCTGGAGCTGGAGATCTTGGACATCAGGTCTGATAAGAACAGTTCACTGTGCCTCAGCTGTTCCTGTAAGCAATGTGGTTTATGTTCCCTTGGCGGTATCTGGAACATGCCAGGCAGAGGTGCCCATGTGAGCAGCCCCTAATGAAAACCCTCAGCACCGAGTCCCCAATGAGCCCCCCTGGAAGACGTTTCTCATGTGTTCTCACAACTCCTTTCTGAGGGAGTTAAGTATGTCCGGTGTGACTCCACCGGGGGAGAACTCTAGGAAGCGCATGCCCATTTTCTCTACACTTTGCCCCATGCGCCCATCCTTTAGCTAAACTTACTCTGTATCCCTTTGCTGAAATAAATCATAGCCAGAGTCCTTACAGCAAACCATCAAAACTGGGGATGGTGTTGGGGACCTCCAGCTCACATTGCACATGAAGAGGCCCTGGGGTCACCAATCTGTTTTGCTTGGAAGTGCTAGTTTACCCCAATTCACAGGAAGCCATCATAAGAACAACTGAGACTCTGCTGGGAGAAGAGGATGAAGAACATGCAGAGGCTTCCTGTTCCTGCCCACATTCTTTGATTAACATATAAAACCACTGGCCACGGGTCCCCTTCTCTTCACTGAAGTCAGAGTGAACACTGCCCAAGGTATGGAGGTGGGTCCCAGGAAGGAAGGAACCCACATTTACAAATGGCCTCCTATGTTCTAGGTACTATACTGGGGGTTTTATACACATGACTTTATTATAACAGGGATAGTAGCAATCCTGTATCGTGCTTTAAGAACCTGGGATGCAGAGACATTAAGTAATTCCCCCAAGATCCTGCAGTTAGCGGTGAATCGGGACTTGAAACTGAGTCTGATTCCAAATTGCACGCCCTTTCCCTATTGTGCTGTCCTGGTTTTCAAGCCTCAATGTCTTTTCATCTGAAAATTGCAGTTAACTGTCTCACTGGGTTTTTATTAAAATAAAGTGATATATGACCATGAAGTCTGTACTATAATACCTGGTACATAGAAAACTTGAAACAAATGGGAGTCACGTTCATTATCCCTGTGGCTGTGATTACACTTACAGCGGCATTTCTCTAGCGCAGCACTTCTGTGGCTGCTCTGGGGACGGCAGGACAGACAGTGAAGACTGTCTAGGGCACTCTATTCTGCTTCTTTTTTCCCCCAGATTTACAATGTAGCACACTAATAGCCATGTAGCTCATTAAATATGTATCAGATTAGTGTTGAAAGTTTTATTTGAATCAACTCCAAGCTCATATGTACGCAATTCCCAATTAATTATATTGTGTCTGAAGTACCTTAACAAGCCTGTCCCAAACGTACAAGAAAACAATACCAATAAAAACTATGAAAAGCATTGTCTTACAATGGCCAGGTTTGTGTCCCCGGGCACATACTGACTTATGAAATAACTGCGCAAATTATTCTCCCATACACCATTCTATATTAATGAAATGTAATAATAAACATCGCCAAATGAGTATAATAGTACATTTTCCCTCTGTGGTTAACAGTTCTAAGCACAGACCAAATACTGATTTTGTTCAGATCAGCCGACTGAACAGAGTGTAGTGTGGATTAACACAAAGTTTAGTTTACAAAAAGGTACCGAGAGCCTTCTTCATACTAAATAGCACTTAACACAGAATCTCTCTGGCACACAATGAGACTCACTAAATGGAGCTGGGATGATGATGGTGGTGGTGATTAGAGAAGGACTAATATGTATTCTGGGGCTGAACAGGAGCTTAGTTTCTGAGGTCAATATAATAATATTTCATATTTAATAACACACAACACACCCAAATTCAGTATTATGTACCAGCATAGGACCGAATCCCCTGTTTTCTAGCTTCCTAGGAAAACATTTGACTTCATAAATTTACATAAGCTGTGCTGAGTCTATACCATCTTTTCTTTTTGAAAATTCAACTTTTCATGGCACTACTTATATTAACGACCACATGCAGTATATATTCTCCTAATAAAAATGCTCAATATTTTACATGATCACTTTTCAGCCTCATTTTAATAAACTCAGCCCAACAATAAAAGAAAACATTCTTTAAAATAGAAACTACTCTATTTCCATGAGCATATATTATTGCTATTGATTTTCTAGTCATCTACTTTTAAAGCCCGTTTGAAAATGATTTTAAGTGTGCAATCTCCTTTATTAAAGCCTTGAAAGATGATTGCCTTAATTTCCCCCCAATCAACAGGATAACCCTTAATTTTCAGGTCTGGATTAGTGGCACTCGCAGCTATGAAGTAATGATGCCACTTATTTACATCGGGATCAACACAAGTTCAGAACTTAAAGCCCTCATCAATTTTCTAAATAAAAGTGCAGCTGTAGTGTGGAGCAGGTGAAATGAGGTCTGTATTTCTCAGATGTAACATAGCCAATAGCTTAACTCAGCCTCCATGAAGTTTAAAAGCAATAAAACCGACGTTATTTAGCCCTGCAGCATACTTATTTAAAGAGATGTATGCTATTGGCTGTTTTTCAATATACTGCTTATACCATCATTAAAACTTGAAATGGAATCCTGCAGTGTTATATGTACAAAATATCACAAACTGATAAGAGCCAGCCTCCTCACCAATCTCTTCAAAACAGAAAAATAAAACCAGTTGTAAAGCTATGTCTAGAGTACTCTGATAGCCACAGAACCCTATCTCCGTCCTCTCTTCTACCAAACAACACACACAAAACAACACAGGAGAGATTGTGGAATATCAAGTGTAAGAACTAGGAGCATCTGTCAGGAGCTTTGGGCTAAGAATCAGGGAATAAGGTGGTTTCCTAGAGAAGCTGGTGGCACCTATTTAACCGATAAGTTAACAGCATGAAAAAATATACTAACAAGTGTCTAAACTCCACGAAGGTAGGGAAAATGTCTGTCCCCACCTATCTCAATGTCTGTTACTGCCAAGTGCGTATCAGCTATCTAGTGAATACTGAATGAACTAATAAATAGATGCTATATAAAAGCAGCTAGGTCCAATGGTGATTAATTGCTCCGAAAAAGCTTCCAAAAGACTCCATAAGAAAATATGAGCTATTGTCTACAACACAAAATCTTCTAAGGCAAAAGGGTAACTTGGAAGAGGAAGAGAATGGAGAAGAGCTTGCGAATGGAGAAGAGCATTTCATCTTCATTGCTTAGGTGTCTGTCTCTGGCATGAACTCATTTGAAGTGCTCCTACTTCTTCCCTTTCTACTTCTAAACTTACAGGTGCAACAAATTCTGTCAAAGTAGCATTTATTCAATATGGTACTGTTCTTAACCTCAGCACTCTCAGTTTAGTAAGATAAAGCACAATTCAAATCCAAATAGTGAGCATCTTTGTTTTTTATTATCATACTAGAGGCCCAGTGCATGGATTTGTGCACCAGTGCTGTCCCTTGGACTGGCCTGTGCCCTCTTACAATCTAGGACCCCTCGGGGGATGTCAGATAGCCAGTTTCTGCTCAATCCCCACAGGCTCAATCCAGACAGGAGGGAACCCAATCCTGTGCATTGAGCAT
>NW_005879134.1:0-7179 GCF_000147115.1 Myotis lucifugus | reverse complement strand
CTTTGGCTCCTGGGTCACCTGGTGGTTCTAGTAACTGTAGCAGCGCCCTCTGGTGGTCAGATGCTCCAGATGGAGATTTTTGTGTGTTTTTTTAATCCTCCCCGAGGATATTTTTCCATTATTTACAGAGAGAGTGGAGGGGAGAGGGAGAGAGAGAGAGAGACATCGATTGGTTGCCTCCCACAGAGGCCCTGCCACCGAGCGATGCCTGTGTGCCCTTGACCAGAATCGAACCCGGGACCCTCAGTCTGTGGGCCGCCGCTCTGTCCACTGAGCCAAACCGGCCGGGGCCCCAGGTGGAAGTTCCTGCATGGGGAGGGTCCCCCAACCCGCGGGCTGGGCCTCCTGAGGTCCCCTCCATTCTTTGGGGGTAAATAACCCCGACCTTAGGTCTGTGCAGGTTGAGGTTCTGACCATCAGGGAAGCTTTGATAACCCCTGATTGGTTGATTGAGATGTTTCTGGGAAAGACCGGACGGCAATTACGTCAGGAATTTAACCCAGGTTTGGGGTCACTCTGGTTGCTTCTCCTGCCCCTGGGGAATCCCTAACTGGGGTGAGAATACTCGTGGCCTCGTCCCTTACGGCTTCAGAGGGGCAGCTTGAGTAACCCCATGGAAGCCACCCACTCTGTCCCGCTCACCCCGATCCTCTCCCCGGCCTTCGCCCGGAACGTTGGAGCTAAAGGGGCGAAGAGGCCAGCGGCCAGGGAGACTGGACAGGTTACCGACGCCCCGATCCTTCAGCGTCCTCCTGGGGAGGGCAGCCCTAGGCAGCTCTCTGTCCCTGCAGAGGTCACTCTTTGCTGACCTTGGGGGTGGGGTTGGTGGACACCCCATCCCCCGCAGTGGCCGCCTCCTGGAGGGAGCAGGGAGCTGAGAGTTGGAGTCTTGCTAGACCCTGGGCCCAGGGCCCCCCTGACGCCTGCTCCCCTCCTCCGGCAGAGCTCCGAGGACATCCGGTGCAAATGCATCTGCCCGCCGTACAGAAACATCAGCGGGCACATCTACAAGCAGAACGTGTCGCAGAAGGACTGGTAAGGCTGCGTGCTTGGCCGCCCCGGGGGGATCCGTGACGCTCAGGGTGGGCTGAGGTAGGGTTGGGGGCCCGGGGTGTCCGTGTGGGTGGAGGGAGCGTTTCTACTGCGGGGGTTCTCGGGGAACTGGGGCGCCCCGTCCCTTGCCCAGTCCCGGGAGGGAAGCCCGAGCACAGAAGGGGGGGACTCACACCCCCACGGGGGGTCCGGGTCCAGTGTTGCCTGTCCTTTGGGTTGTGGAGTGGGGACGGTCAGGGGGGTTCCCTGCACCTCCTGCCCCCCCGCCGTTTGGGGGTTGGTGTTTTGCTGTTTGCTCCCCCCCACCCCCGGCTTTATGGAGGTGTGAGCCACATGCAGCTTTGTGTGAGCTCGAGATGCACGCACAGCGGCGATTTGATACGTGTATACAGGGCTAGTGAACACCTCCAGGCCCTCACGCAGTTACCAAGTGTGTGTGTGTGTGTGTGTGTGTGTGTGTGTGTGTGTGTGGCGAGAACATTTAAAATCTCTCGTAACTTTTAAAATATATATATATATATACAGTGGGGCCTTGACTTACGAGTGTCCCGACTAATGAGTTTTTCGAGATACGAGCCGTCTCTCGGCCAATATTTTGCTTTGAGTTGCGAGCTAAAATTCGGGTGACGAGCCAGCTTCAGAGACCCCACCGCTAGCTGGCGCAGCGCACGTCACAGTGAACGCCACAACATCAGCCCAGCATCACGTGTCTCACTCGTTCACTTTTTGATTTGACATACGAGTAATTTGAGTTACGAGCTCCGTCACGGAACGAATTAAACTCTTAAGTCAAGGCCCCACTATATATATATATATATATTTATTTATTTATTTATTTATTTTAGAGAGGGAGGGAGAGGGAGAGAGAGAGAGAAACATCAATGATGAGAGGGAATCATGGACCGGCTGCCTCCTGCATGCCCCACACTGGGGATGGAGCCCGCAACTCGGGCTTGTGCCCTGACCGGGATTCGAACCCTGACCTTCCTGTTCCCGGGTCGACGCTCTCCCTGCCGGCCGGGCTCGGCACCTTTCGAGGGTACAATCCACTTGTTAACACAGTCACCATGCTGTCCATCAGATCCCCCCAAAGATTCTTTTTGGTTCACGAAGGCCTGAGACCTGCAGTCCTGGGGGCGGGCCCGGGACCTCGTCTGGTGTGGTCGCAGCTCAAAGGGCACCGGGGAAGAAGCCGATGGACGCCAGCCCACACCGGACGGCCGCCGGGGCCGGGTTCCGCGGCGCCCACGCCCACGGCTGTGCGTGTCTCTTTCAGCAACTGCCTGCACGTGGTGGAGCCCATGCCGGTGCCCGGGCACGACGTGGAGGCCTACTGCCTGCTGTGCGAGTGCCAGTACGAGGAGCGCAGCACCACCACCATTAAGGTGACCGCTCGCGCCGCGGCCCCCGCCCCAGGCCCTGGCCGCCCAGACCCGCAGGCTTGGGCTTCATTCATTCCGGAACGTTCCAGGCGGCTGTGGGACTGGCTTCTGGGCAGGCCTGTCCCAGACACCGGGACCCACTCCCCGCCCCTTGGAGCCAGCCGTCCTGCGACCTCTGACCTGGGGCTCCCCTGACACTGGGGGTGAGAGCCTGGGAGACGCCCGGTTTCCCCCGGTTCTTGTCTTCCTCTCTCTCCTTCCAGCCATCAGTCAGCATCCTCCCCTGCCTCTGAGGCTGTGCCCTGCCGGGTGCTGCTCACAGGCAGGTCAGAGCTCGCCGTCTGATGGAGGGAACGCCGGGCTGGCCTTCTCGGGGCGCCCCTGACCCTCGTGCTGGTACCTCCCTGGGTGGACTCAGGACAGGGAGTGAGGACCAGGGCCTGTCCCTTCCTCTGCCACCAGCAGGACTCCTGCCCCAGAGCCTCCGTGGCCCCCTAGTCCGGGTGCCGACTGTCTCGAGCCAGGCCCTGCGTACCGATTTCCTGGTCCAGTATTTCTTTATCGATGGATTTCTTTATTGATTGATAAATATCTTTATTGATTTCAGAGGGAGAGGGGAAGGGAGAGAGAAACATCCACGATGAGAGAGAATCATGGATCGGCTGCCTCCTGCACGCCCCACACTGGGGATGGAGCCACAACCCCCAGCACGGGCCCTGACCGGGAATCGAACCCTGACCTCCTGGTTCCTAGGTCCACGCTCAACCCCTGAGCCACGCAGGCCGGGCTGAAGCTGGCTTTTCTGTAGAACAAACCCCACTCCAGCTGGGAGGCTCTCCCTCCAGCAGGAGATGACGGTCGCCATCCTGACCCCGGCTGTCCGCCGCTCCCTGCGGGGTGCCCGTCCCGCACTGGGCGCTGCGTCCCCAGATCTGAAGCTTCCCTCTCAGCCGTCCTGCTCCCAGCGGTGGGGGGTGGGGGGAGCCCCGGGTCCATCCTCCTCCTCGGCCTCCGAGCCCAGCCCCTCCCCCTGCGTAGTGTGGGCAGCTTTCCACCCTGAGCGGACCCGGTCCCCACGGATCCACACGTTCCACCGTTTCTTGTCTCTCTGGCTGTGGGAGGGAGGACGGATGGTGTCCGTGGGTGTCCGTGGGGCCCTGCGTCTCCGGGCCGAGGCCAGCTGGTCACAGGGCGGCTGTCCTCCAGGTGATCATCGTCATCTACCTGTCGGTGGTGGGCGCCCTGCTGCTGTACATGGCCTTCCTGATGCTGGTGGACCCGCTGATCCGCAAGCCCGACGCCTACACCGAGCGGCTGCACAACGAGGAGGAGAGCGAGGTGAGGGCGCCTGCGCACACGGAGTGGGGGGGGGTGTCCTGCCCTCCCCAGGCCCCTGCTCCCCCTCCTGCTCCGTGCGCCCTGGTCACCCAGACTACTGATGTCAGAGAGGAAGGGAGAGGGAGAGAGAGAGAAACATCCATGATGAGACAGAATCATGGACCGGCTGCCTCCTGCACGCCCCACACTGGGGATGGAGCCCACAACCCGGGCATGTGCCCTGACCAGGAATCGAACCCCGACCTCCTGGTTCCTAGATCGATGCTTAACCACTGAGCCACACCTGCCGGGCCAGACTCCAGTTTTTGCCACGTGGGGACTGCCCCGTGCGCCCGATGAGGCGGGGGGGAGGGGGCCTGGATCTCTCCTGATGTCCGGCGTTGGGCAGCCTCGGGGGTGAGAAGCCGTCCCCAGGAATTTCGGGGTTCAGCTCGGAGCATTTCTGGCACAGGATGGAGGTGGGAGGGGCAGGCTCCCTGCACGAGGGTCGAGGGGCTCAGATCCGAGTGCACAGCTGGGGGTGACGTGGGTCTGGGCACGTGCCTGCCCGCTGCCCGCTGCCCCCGCCTCCAGCTCACGTGTTTGGCCAGAGGTGGGCAGAGCCCGAGCCGGGCCCGGCGAGGTGGCGCTGGCGCTGGGTGGTCCGTGTGCAGGAGGAAGCCCCGTGCCTACCTGGTTATTAATGTGCCGTAATCGCAGCTCTGGGCGGGGGCACCGCTAATAAACACTCGGCGATTAGGGCGAGGCGGTAATTGCAGCCTGGCCCGGGTAATTGCGAGGTGCGCGGTGATTACAGCCCCGTGACTTCCCCGGAATGCACGGCTCCCGGCTTCCCGCGAGGAGCCTGAGGAGGGGCGGCCCCGCCCTGGGGTCTGAGCCCGGCCCCCGGCCCCTGGGGATGCTCCCCATATCGAGTCCAAAGTCACAGTTGCCTCTGGGTGGGGGGCCCAGGGGTGGGGAGGGGTCAGATGGGGTCAGCCTGGCTCCTGGAGCAGAACCGGAATCGAATCGTAGAGTGGGCACCCGGGGGCAGGTTGTGGCTGAGTCGGAAGGAGGATGGCCCGCAGTGAGGGGCTCGGTGGCCAGTCTCGGGGCGCCCGGGAGGCAGGGCAGGGGATCCTGGGAGAGGCAGGTGATCAAGCGTGTGTTCAGGCTCTGAGCCCGGACCTGAGGGGCGCCCAGCTCTGCACAGTGGTTACGGGGGAGGAGGGGTGTCTTCCGGGCAGCGTGAGGGGCCTGCGCTCCTGCCGGCACCCCAAACCAGGATGCCCCCCGTTTGTTGCTCCAGGTTTAGGAGACGGACAGCTAGGAAGGAGGCAGTCGGGGGAGGCTCTCCTAGACCAGGGTCAGCCAGGGACTTACTCTTCCTGTGTGTTAATCCGGGAGGGCTTCCTGGCAGAGGAAGCCAGCTCTGAGGACAATGACTGCTCAGCTGCTGGGGGGGCCGCAGGGCTGAGTAGAGCCCAGGGGTCCTCTCTGGTCCTGGATGGTGAGGACCCTCTGCCAGCCCTCCCCCTCCCCCTCAGGGCACCTGGGGACAGGGGGGTGTCAGGGGGTGTGGGGTTGAGGCAGAACAGCAGGTCCCAAAGCCACTCAGCTGACCGCTGGGTGGAGGCTGTGTCCCTGGCTTTGTTCATGGTCTGGAGGGTTTTCCTTAAGGAAACAGGAGGGGCCTCCGCTGGGCTGGGGGGGTCTTAGCTTTCACCCCGAGAGGAGGAGCATCCGGACAGGCCTCGCCGGGCCTTTGAGGTTCACCTCGGCCTCTATGACTTGGCGACCACGAGGAGGGAGCTGTCCAGGCCCCCCCCCCAGCCCCCGCCCCCCCCAGCGGTCAGCTCTGGAGGCCAACCCGGCCCCAGGCTTGGGGGTCCTGGCTCCATCCCCGGGCCCCGCAGCGAGGAGCTCTGTGCAGGGGGCCGCGCCCGCCGCACGGGCAGGGAGATGAAAGCCAGCGTGTCCCTTTGAAAGCCTGGCAGGCCCGGCGCTGGGCGCTGCCTCCCGGGATTCCGGCGGCATTAGGCCTAATCCCCGGCTCAGACGCCCTTTGAGGGGAGGAAGCGAGCGTGTTTGCTGGGACAGAAACGGGGCTGCTCAGATGTAAGGGTTTGGTCCTCTTTGAAGAGGGAGAGCCGGCTGGCGTGGGGTGCAGGGGGTGAGCTGCTCACGCCGTGGCCCCCCGTCCCCCACCCGGGCGCGGGGACGGCGCTGCCCCTGTGCGGGGTGAGCGGGAATCGAGGGAAGATGGGGACGGCACCTGGGGACCCAAAGGCCAGAACGGCCCCCTCCTCCCAGGGGCCCCTCGTCCGGGGAGCTGGCGAGGAGACGTGGAGAAGGCACCGCCGAGAGGGACCGCCCCTGTCCCCTGGGAGGACACACAGGCAGGGGTGGCGTCCACAGGCCCCTCCAGACCAGCCCTGGCCCCCAGCCTTGGTCCAGCCTGGCTGTGGCCCCCCAGTCCCTGCCCCGCCGGCCGCTGTCCGCGGTGCTGAACCCCAGCTTCCCTCCCTGAGCCTGGAATCCGGGCGGCGGTTCCGACCCAGGCGGTTCTGACCCAGGCGGTTCTGGCCCAGCCCGAGGGCGCTGGCTGGTCTTTAAGGACGAGCTGTTTCCCGCGAGTCCTCACACCCGCGCGTCGTGGTTGTAGGAGGGGCGGCCGGGCAGCCGGGGCAGAGGGGCGGGCGCCGTGTCACGGGGCGGCCGCGAGGACTGCGGGGAGGCGAGGCCAGGGGTTCGAGGTCCACCAGCTCAGGCGCCAGAGACACGGCCTCGGGGGGAGAGGGCTGGCACGGCGTTGGTCCTGCCCGCGAGGGCCAGGCCCGGGCTGGGCGTCTCGGACCCCAACCTGGAGCCTTTAATACCTTTCACCGGACCATTAGCCCTGAGCCTTCGTGGCAGCCCCCACTGAGGAAAGGAGAGGGTGAGGGCTGAAGCTGGGGTCGTGCGGGGGGGGGGCATGCTCCCCGATGCACTGCCCGGCCGCTGGCTGCCTCCTCCCGCCCCCCCACCCCACCCCTCGTGGACAGAAGGAGCAGCAATGCTGAGCCTTTCCTGCCCCCCAGCCCCCTCGGGGCTCCCCCAGCTCCTCGCTGCCCCCAGAAGGGACGAGGTTGGGCCTGGGGCGGGAGAGAGGCCCTGTGGCCCCACAGCCGGGTGGCGAGATCCTGGTGCCCGCAGCTTCCCAAGACCGGCCTCATCGCCCACCTCACCCAGGCGGCCACGCTGAGGCCTGTCCGTGGCTCTCGTGGGAGCGAGCGCCCACCGTGCGGCTGAGCCGGGAAGGACAGAGCCGACGGGTTGTGCCAGCCCACGGGTCTTCCCCGGGGCGGCGCCTTCGCCCCGTCCCTGCTCCGGAGCGGGTGCACAGTATTGCCAGGGCTCTCTGGGCGCCCCCCACAGCTGGCCCCCC
>NW_005879133.1:0-7179 GCF_000147115.1 Myotis lucifugus | reverse complement strand
GGAGCAAGCGATCAGAGGGAGATGGGGGTCCCCTGCCCAGGCATGATTCCTGGGCCAGAGGCATCAGGCCTGGGCAGGGGTCAGAGCCAGTGATCAGGGGGAGATGGGGGTCCCCTGTCCAAGCCTGACACCTCTGGCGGAGGCGGCAGGCCTGGGCAAGGGGCCGATCAGGCGATCGGAGGGTGATGGGGGTCGACGCCTCTGGCCGAGGCATCAGGCCTGGGCAAGGGTGGAGCCAGTGATCGGGGGGAGAGGGGGGTCCCCTGCCCAGGCCTGAATCCTGGGCCAGAGGCATCAGGCCTGGGCAGGGGGCAGAACCAGTGATGGGGGGAAATGAGGGTCCCCTGCCCAGGCCTGACACCTCTGGCAGAGGCATCAGGCCTGGGCAAGGGGCCGATCCTGTGATTGGAGGGTGATGGGGGTCAACGCCTGAGGGCTCCCAGTATGTGAGAGGGGGCAGGCTGGGCTGAGGGACACTCCCCCCCCCCCCAGTGCACGAATTTCATGCACCGGGCCCCTAGTCTATATATAAAAGGCTAAGCGACCATCCGACCGGTAGCTATGACATGCAATGACCACCAGGGGGTAGACACTCCAACCTGTAGCTGTGATACGCACTGACCCCCAGGGGGCAGACGCTCAATGCAGGAGCTGCCGAGCTGCAGTGACTTGGTAGCGACAGTTCTCAGGTGACGCACCCCGGAACCAGAGAGGAGGGAGCCCGATTCCGGGATGCATCACCCAAGAACTGCCCTCTCACAATCTGGGACCCCTCAGGGGATGTTGGAGAGCCAGTTTTGGCCCTATCCCCGCAGACCAGGCCAAGGGACCCCACCCGCCAGAGGGACCCTGCTCACTCCACAGAGGCCCTTCGAGCCCCAGCACCACCCCAGGTGCGACCGGGAGGGATCATGGGAGATTGGCTCCAGGGCGTATCTGGCCCATCTCAACCAGTCCTGCCCCGCCAGCCACCTTCTAATTAATATCCTTTCAATGTGCCCGAATCCGTGCACTGGGGCACTAGTACATCATATTATCAAATAAAAGGCAAAACTACATCATCATCCTAATACATGAAGAAAAGAGCATTTGACAAAATTCACAGCCTTTCATGATTTTAAAAAAAAAAAACCTCAACAAATAAGAATTTTAAAAAAAACTTCCACAATTTAGTAAAGGGCATTTATGAAAAACCCATAGCTAACATTATACTTAATGGTGAAATAGTGAATACTTTTCTCCTAAGATCAGGAACAAGACAAGAATGTCCACTCTTGCTACTTGAACTAGTATTTATCATTGTATTGAAGGTTCTGTTCAGGGCAATTAGGCAAGAAAAAGAAATAAGGTGCATGCAGGTGGGAAAAGAAGAAGTACAACTATCCTACTTACTGACCCCATGATCTTGTTTGTATATAGACAATTCTAAAGAATCCACCAAAAGTGTATTGGAGCTAACAAACATGCTCAGCAAGATTGTGCGATACAAGATCATTATACAAAAGTCCATTTTATGTCTAGACACTAGCAATGGAGAATTTTTAAATGAAATTAAGAAAACAGTTCCATTTGCAAAATTATGAAAAAGAATAAAATACTCAGGAAAGAAGACCTAAATAAATGGAAAGACATTCTATATCCATGGACTGGAAGATGATACAATGTTAATATGGCAATACTCCACAAATTGATTTATAGATTTGATGCAATTCTACAAAAATCCTAGTTGGATTTTCTTTTTAGAAATTGACAAACTAATCCAAAAATTCATATGAAAATTCAAAGAATCCAAAATAGCCAGAACTTGCCCTGGCCAGTTTGGCTCAGTGGCCAGAGGGTCTCGGGTTTGATTCCCATTAAAGGGCACAAACCTTGGTTGCAGGTTCAATCCTCGGCCTCAAGAAGAGTATTATAAAGGGGCATATGCGGGCCTGGCCAGCGTGGCTCTGTGGCTGAGCATCAACCTATGAACCAGCAGGTCATGGTTTAATTCCCAGTCAGGGCACAGTGTGAGGTGTGCAGGAAGCAGCCAATCAATGATTCTCTCTCATCATTGATGTTTCAATCTCTCTCTCCCTCTCCCTTCCTCTCTGAAATCAATAAAAATATTTTTTAAGAAAGGAAGGATAAATAAAATTTTGTGATTATACCAAAAATCACTGAAGTGTATACTTTTTTTAAAAAGTGAATTTCATGGTATGTGAATTTTATCTCAAAAGAGTGTGGGAGTTTTTTATCTAATATGTTTACTTCCCACTCAGGCTTCTAAGCAGCACTACTGCCTGCCCTGCACAGTTTCTGAGCAGGGCACCTGCTGGAGCCCCCTCCATACTCAGGCTGCCCTGCTAGACCCTGAATTCCAGGGTCTTATACCTGACCATGCCATCAGAGCCAAAATGCTGGAGGCCTGTCTGAGGTGTCATTTAAACAGGAGATTCTTCAAACCTATTGTATAGTCAGGGTTTGTTCTGCAACATGGAGCCAAACGATGGAAAACTGCATCTGTGTTTCTCTTCTCCCTACAATCTTAGGTGTGTGTGTGTGTGTGTGTGTGTGTGTGTGTGTGTGTGTGTGTGAGAGAGAGAGAGAGAGAGAGAGAGAGTATATGTTATAGAGCCATGCGCTACATAACTACATTTTGGTCAACAACAGACCGTACATATGACAGTGGTCCCATAAGATGAAATAGCTGGAAATTTCCTATTGCCTCGTGACATCATAGTCATCACAACATTGTAGTCCAACACGTTGCTCAGTTGCTTGTGGTGATGTTGGTGTAAACAGAACCGCACTACCCGTTGTATAAAAGTGGACCACATACACTTATGTACAGTACCTAAGAGTTGATCGTGATCATTAACAACACTGTTACTGGTTAATGCATTTACTATATACTAAATGTTTTATTGTTATTTCAGAGTGTAGTCTTTCTACTTATATATTTTTTAAAAGTTTGCTGTGAAACAGCTTCTGTGTTATACCAGCAGCAGCCTCATCCATCTCGAGTTTACCAGGCCTCTTGATTGCATCATCCCTGGTGCTTGATTTAATCTCATGTTGTCTCGTACAGTAACATGCTGTACAGGTTTGTAGCCTGGGAGCAAGTAAGTACACTGTGATGTTCACACAACAACGAAATCGCCTATCAACATGGTTTTCAGGACAGATCCCCGTTGTTAAGCTGCGCGTGACTGGAATCCCAGCCTGCGTGTGTCTTGGTGCCTCTTCCGTGCCAGGGCTGTCCTGAGGACCTAACGCATGCACAGTATCTCCCTTCGTCCTCATAGCAATCCCCGCCTCACAGGAGCAGCCTTTGCCTCAGGGAAAACAGACACTCGCTCAGAGAGCCAGGGTGCTGAGGCCTCGACACTCCCTGATAGAATCGGTCGAATTAAAGCCAGGCCTGAGGCCTAGGCTAAGTGCCCGGCTCACTAACTCATCATTGGCTCTGAATTTGCCAACCCCCAAGCCTCATTTCATCTCGGTTCACTCTGCTCCACTGGGGAAACCCCGGAGGCATGACTGAAGGTCGTCCTCATGCTGAGGTAGGTTTGGGTTTTCAAAAGTCAGGAGCCGGGGCCTGTTGTGGAAGGCAGAGGCCTGGGTCAGAGCCAGGGCCTCCTGGGCAGAGCAGGGAGCAGGAGAAGTGGGCGTCAGGAGTCCGGGTGCAACACAGAGCAGCAGGCGTGGGCTGTGAGCACGGACAGTGACCTGGTAGCCTCAGGCACCAAGGCCAGCCCTTACCTCCCGGCATGCAGTTGGGCACCTGCCAGGCAGTGGGAAATATTCTTCCCAGTTTGCTTTTCCATTTGGGAAACACTCAGGCAATGATCATCCTGGGAGGAGGTAAGAGCTCAAGGTAGGCACAGTGGGGCGGCAGAAACTCTACACACCTCTGCTTACCTGTCAACAAGCCACTCGTGCACCCTCCAAACCTCAGGGTGCAAGTGGGAAACCCTGTCCGGCCACATCAGTTCAGTTAAAGAGGCCGCTGAGTCATGGACCCCTCTACTCTCTCACTCATTTCATTCACTTCCCAAGTCATCTGGCTCTTATTTACTTGCTCCCACATTCCTGACAGCAAAGTGAGCAGATCCAGCCAATGCCTGGGACACATGTTTGAAAGCTGTGTGCAGAATGAGCTGGGCCGTGGGGGGGACCACCACATGGTTGGATGGGGGCCCTCCAGCCAGCCTCACTCCCTAAGAAGGGACCCCTGGACAGCCTGAGCCAGGCCCTCCCCCCACCCACCCACCCAGCATCTTGTGTACCCCGCTTGCTGCAGGCCCCAGATCCCGTCTCCAGAGGCGACTGCAGCCACAACACAACCCCAGGCGGGAAGTGAGGTGAGGAGGGCGTAGCAGAGGCGATGGCCTGCCGGGCGCCCCTCATCTATTCCGCTCGCATTTACTAAGTGCATGTGCCTGCCAGGCCCTGTGCGAGGCAGGGGAGACGGTGGGGAGCTGAGCAGATGGGGCCCAGCTCTCAGGGAGCTGCCTTGCTGATGGGGCTGACAGATAATAAACAACACACAAATAAATAGTTAATCACTGAAGAGTGTGATTGGTGCTGGAAAGGAAATAGCAGGGAGCTGATAGAATTCAGTGGGGCCAAGGGTGAGGAGGCGTCTTCAGACTTCATGCTCACGAAAGGCTTTTCCGAGGTGGTGGTCACGAACCACGGCCTGCCGAGCGCAGGAACACGGTAGATGTGAATGTCCTGAGGCCAAAGACGGCGGGCCCTTGGGGAACCTAGAGCAGGTGGAGTGCGGTGGCCGAGTGTGGGCACTGACAGAGCAGGTGCACACAGGAGAGCAGGAGTTTGGATATTATTCCATGTGCAATTCAGGACTCTGGGAAGGAGTGGGCATTTTTTAAAGGCACCTGTAGCTGGTGGAGTTGGGGTGCCCAGAAGAAGGTGTCAGTCGGGAGGCCGTGTGGTAGTGCCCCCTGCGAGGCTTTGGTGCCCTGGCGATATGGTGCCAGTCGGGCCGAGAGGGGGCGTGGCTCGGTGTGTTTTAGAGCCTTTCGGATGGGCTAGGTGTGGCCTGTTCCACCAGCTACAGGACCAGTCTGGAATGCTGCCGTTCACACTCTGGCCCCCCAGAGTGGGAATGGTGCCATGGTTTGGGGTCCCATGGCATCGCTTCTAGCCTGGACCACCCCTCACTGGTTGGGTGATCTGTCACACCACCCACCTCCCGGCACCTCTTTCCTGCAACGTGGCTGTGAGGGAGAGAAGGACTGAGCAGGAACAGAGGAGGGTGTGGAAGCAAAGGAGGTTTTTCAATCAGAGGAATTGGAAGAGGACATACAGATGTCTGAGAGACGGGTGAGAAGATGCTCACCGTCATAATCATCAGGGAAATGCACATCAAAACCACAATGAGAGAGCACCTCACACCTGCCAGAATGGCTGTCAACAAGCAATCGTTGTCGATGTGGAGAAAAGGGAACCCTCCTGCACTGTTGATGGGATTGCAAGTTGGTGCAACCACCATGGGAAACAGTATGGAGAGTCCTCACAAAATTAAAAATGGAACTGCCATATGACCCGGCTGGGCACTTACCCAAAGCACTAACTTGAAAACATGCATGCACCCTTATGTTCATTGCAGCATGACTTACAATAGCCAAGATACGGAAGCAACCCAAGTGGCCACCAATGGATAAATGGATAAAAGCAGGGGAGGGGCCATCTATAACTTTCAGCAATAAAGATAAATTTAAAAAATAAAAAGATGTGGTACGAATATGCAACGGAATATTACTCAGCCATAGAAAAGAATGAAATCTTGCCATTTGTGACAACATGGATGGACCTAGAGTGTGTTATGCTAAGTGAAATAAGGCAGAGAAAGATAAATACTGTAGGATTGCACTTATATGTGGACTCTAAAAAACAAAATAGACAAACAAAACAGAAAAAAAAACCTTATAGACACGGAGACCAAATTGATGGTTGCCAGGTGACAGAAGGTTTGGGGGCTGGGTGGGAAAGGTAAAGGGATTAAGAAGTACAAATTGGTAGTTGCAGGGTAGTCACAGGGTGTCCAGTCCAGCATGGGGAATATCGTTAGCAATATTATAATAACTGCGTTTGGTGCCAAGTGGGTACTAGACTTACGAGGGTGATCCTTCATACGTCATATACACCTGAAATTAATACAATATTCTATGTCATCTGTAATTGAAAAAAATTGTTTTAATTATGAAATAAAATCAGGAATTGGAGCACATTTCAGAGCTGCGGGAAGGACCTGCCTGAGAGGTGGGCCCGCCTGTGACCGGCCGAGAGGGAGGTGGGCGCGGGGCCCCGGAAGGTGGAGGCGAGTCAGCTCCGCCTGAACCTGAGGGACCCGGAGAGGAGGTGGGCGCAGGCCCGGGTGCAGGCAGGTGTGTGCGTGTGGCATCGGGAAGAGGACAGGGCGTCCATCCAGCAGCTTCTCGTTTCTTTGTAAAACTGGGAGCAAGGTCTTTGGCTGAAAGTGAGACGTCAGCTGTGCGGGTGTCCAATGACCAAAGCCCTGCCCCTGCCATAGTTAGACTCAGGGGACGCACAGCCCCATGTTCCATTCGTGGGTATTGGCACCATCATACATCAGTTTTCAAGTCAAAAACCTTTGTCTCACCTCTCTCCTTCCTCCATGCCCCATGCGCCCTTCCACCCCCACCTCCACCATTAAATCAAAGACCTAGTCCTGTCTGTCCTCACAAGTGTTTCCTGATGCATCTCTCCCCATCTCCACTGCCAGCAGGAGTCCAGGCTGCGTGGCCTACACAGGAGCAGCTGCATCGTGTCCCCTTGCCCACTCCGCCCCCTCGAATCACTCCTCCATGCCCAGGCCTTCGGGGCCCCACCCCCTCACCCCCTTGGGTCATGATGTGGAGACAGCCCGGTGCTCCGTCTGGCCCTGCCTTCTCCCCAGCCCTCTCCTGCTGCAGCCCCCCAAAGCCCAGTGATCTTGGCGTGCTGTGAGCTTTCCCATCTTTGCCATGTTCCCCTCTCCCAGGAATCACCCCTCGCCCTCTGGACTCAGCCTAGCTTCCCGTCCTGAGTGGGCCCAGCCTCGATCCGGTCCTGTGCCTTCACCTGTGTAATTGTTTCCTAAATACCTGTTCTTCCAAGAAAAATTCTGAGTCCGAGATCTTGCCTCTTGCACTCACCCTGCGTCCCATT
>NW_005879132.1:0-7181 GCF_000147115.1 Myotis lucifugus | reverse complement strand
GAGCGTCCGGGGGCCAGGGTGCTGCCCGTGAACGTCATCGGGTGAACTAACGGGTTCATGAATGCAGGAAGGAGGTCCTGCCATCAGGCCCCACCGCAGTGCAGGGCTCTTACTCACCCATTCACTTACGAACCCATTCATTTATTTGCTTGCAGATGGGTCTGCTTCATGGGTCAGCGCAGAAACCTTATGGATTTTGGGCAGATACATGGTTCACCTACCCCTTGAAGAAATTACGAAAATCAGTCCCATGGAAGTAAGTCGGGAAGGCACACTTGCTAACTCACCGGGAGGAGGTCAGCCAGCAGCCCAGGGTAGCCGGGTCTCTAAGAAAACGCTTGGAGAGCGGCCTCAAGCCGTCAGCCCCCGACTGTGTTCTTGTGCAGACGAACCCAGAAAAGGGAAGGGTTGTGGCCACTGAGACAGCTCTGACGCGAGCCAACGTGACAGGAGGTTGGCTGTGAACCAAAAATCACGAGTATTTTCGTCCTCCAGAAAGGCCACGGAAAATAGCGCTAGGTTTCCCGGCCGGAGGCGTGAACCCGAGTGGAAGCAACATGGAGTAGCAGCACTGAGCTCTGTCCTGCGCTGCTTAGCTCGTGGCCAGCCTGTTGCTCTCCTGGTGTTGACCCAGTGACCCTGACTCTGGACTGTAGCCTCCTAAGCACGCCGCCAACCAGAGGCGCTCACGGAGCGGTGGGCTCGCCTCCGCCTCTATCCCGAGTGCCCAGCTGGCCAGTCATCTACTCTCAGTGAGAGAAGTCTTTGCAGCAAGTGACAGGCTGTTCAAGGGCCGACTGACCCAGCAATGCCTGGCTATTACGAAGCCAGAGGCAGCACGGGCTCCTCTTTCTACCTGGGAGGCTGGGCACGTGTTGAATGTCTTGATTTTGTAACCTGATTACAACATGGGCTGACCCCGCTGTGCCCTCCCAGTGCTGAGTCCAGGAGGTGAGAGGACAGGTTAGAGTCCGAGGAAGCTGGGCAGGGGCATTGCTAGGGTCAGATCCCACACGCACCTTTTCTTCTGAGTCTAGAAGTGTGGGAAAGGGCGGGGAAAGCAGGCCCCTGCCGAGGGCATGTCACAGGGGCAACGGGCAGTCTCTGGGGGAGAGGCAGCTGTACGAGGCCTTTAAGCACAGAAAACAGTGCGTTGAAACATCGGGACATTAAGGGGACAGCCTTGGACACAGGCAAAAAGTGAGCAGGAATAGAAAGATACTAATATGCTGCTCAGATTCTTTCTATTCTAGTTCACTTTTTAGTCTTACAAAGAATACATGTTTTTAATTTCCTGAGGCCATTTATAAACTCACTCATCTATTCAAAAAACTCTGATTCCCCAAAGCACGAAATGTGTGGTCCACATTCTCTAACCCAAGTATAACAAATCTAGAAGTAAATGCACAAATATTAGCTTAAAAAAGTCCAGCTTCATGGGAGGTAGAAGTAATGCTCCTTAAATACCAGGGGGCTTTCTGAGGCAGGAAGCACAGCACACGGTGTCTGGGATGGCGCAGCACAGACCCCGGGCGGGTGCAGCGGCCACGCCCCTCCTCCGCCTGACCTTTCTGTGCTTGTCCACCAGATCGGGCTGTTCATCAGCTATGACAACGCCACCAAGCAGCTGGACACCGTCTATGACATCACGCCGGAGCTGGCCCAGGCGTTCCTGGAGCGGATTGGCTCCTCCGACTTCGACATGAGGAACGCCTCCACCGTCCACAGGCAGGGCCCTCCGAGCTTTGCCCAAGACGCGCTCTAAGCTCAGGTTCCTCTGAGCAGCAAAGGCTCCGGGAGGGAAGGGGAGTGGCTGGTCCGTGAATAGTCTCAGGGGAGGGGCTTCCCCGGAGACCTCTCCAAGGCCTGAGGGGCACAGAGGCTTTCTGGGGTCTCCTGGGTGCCAGGCATTTTATGCAGCATTGTCAAGCTCAGGGTTTAAGCCTCGGCACGCTGTCCGTCCCAAGGTAAATGTATAATTCCCAGTGAGCTGGGTGGAGTGTTGGAAACAGCTCCTGGGTCCCCATACTTGTGAACCTTTGTTCTCTAGACTCTCCGGTGGGTTGTTAGACCCCAGATGAGATCAGCTCTAGAATTTAGGGGTTGTAATGGGATCCTCCAGGAGCCATTGCCAGCAGTGTACCCAGGAAGAGTCTGAATGTCGGGGGGATGGGCATGCAGTGTGTGTGTGTGTGTGTGTGTGTGTGTGTGTGAATACCCAGGCCTTGCTGTCTCCTCCAACATCACTTACCACCTTCCAGTATTTCAAGCTCACGTGTGAGAATGTTCTTACATAAAACTGTTACCCCTTCTTCCTCCATCCCTAGTAATTCTCACCAGCAGCCTGGGTCCCCTGTTTCTATGGTTACACGAAGGATACCTTAGTGCAGCGGTTCTCAACCTGTGGGTCGTGACCTCTTTGGGGTCGAACGACCCTTTCGCAGGGGTCGCCTAAGACCATCCTGCATATCAGATATTTACATGACGATTCATAACAGTAGCAACATTACAGTTATGAAGTAGCAATGAAAATAATTTTATGGTTGGGTCACAACATGAGGAACTGTATTTAAAGGGCCAGAAGGTTGAGAATCACTGTCTTAGTGGGACCTGAGCCAGGCCCCCTGGTGTGATCCTGGCTCTGCAACTTATCAGCCGTGTGATTTCGGCCGTGTTCACGCCCCTCTCTGTGCCACCCTTTCTCTGCCCGTGAAAGGGGAGGCCAGGGCCTGCCCACCTCACTGAGTCCTTGTAAGGACCACACACACGGGACACAGTTATGTGCTCAAGAAATGTTAGTTATTCTCAACGCGCTTATGCACACTCAGCCTTCGCTTCCCCTGTCATCTTTCTGATTCGACACAATTTCAGACCCTCCCTGACCCGGTTGCTCTCCTGTGGACACGTCTGAGCATGTCCGTGTCCTGGGAGGGCGGAGCCAGGTGGGGCATGGCCAACGGGCGGTCACCACACCACGTCCAGGAGATAGCGCGGAATGCTAAGATAGCCAGGACCGAACGTGTGGTCCGTGCCCACCAGGAAGTGTGCTAACCCTCAGCATGCCTCTCCTCACCGCACAGCGTTCCCCATCCTGCACCCATCACATGTGCTACGTGTGCTCACGAACAAAGCAAACCTGCCCTGTCAAAGCCTCCGGGCCGGGCCCTGCGCAGACGGACTGTGGGCAGCAGCAGCCTTGCCACCCTGTGCAGATGAACCGTGGGCAGCAGCCTTGCCGCCCTGCGCAGACGGACCGTGGGCAGCAGCCTTGCCGCCCTGCGCAGACGGGCTGTGGGCAGCAGCCTTGCCGCCCTGCGCAGACGGACCGTGGGCAGCAGCCTTGCCGCCCTGCGCAGACGGGCTGTGGGCAGCAGCCTTGCCGCCCTGCGCAGACGGACTGTGGGCAGCAGCCTTGCCGCCCTGCGCAGAACGGGCTTGTGGGCAGCAGCCTTGCCGCCCTGCGCAGACGGACTGTGGGCAGCAGCAGCCTTGCCACCCTGTGCAGATGAACCGTGGGCAGCAGCCTTGCCCGCCCTGCGCAGACGGACCGTGGGCAGCAGCCTGGCTGCCCTGTGCAGATGGACCGTAGGCAGCAGCCTGGCAGAGAAGTCAGGTGACCTGCCGAGTCTGCTGGCCTGAAGCTGGGCTCTTTCACCACGGGGGACGGCGTCCAGCTGGACCAGGGTCACATCCCACTGCTGCCGACACGCCTCTGTCTCCTTGGTTTTCTGTCCTTTGAGGTCATTATCACCTGGGTGTGGTTTGCAAAGCATCCTGGCCATGAATCTGGGCCCAGAGGACCCCTGGCGGGCGGCGCCGTCTCCCAGGAAAGGGGGTGTCTCTGTGGCTAACTCTGCACAGGCTGCTCTCAGGCCCCCCCCACCCAGGAGGAGAGCTGACCGCTGGACCCAGCTCCGAGCCCAGCCCCACTGCTTGTCCTGTGCAGGTCCCCGCGCCCTGCGCCAGGCCCCTTCTCCTCTCACACAGGCTGGGGCTGCTCGTCTGTTTCTATGGAGACCTGGAGCTGCTGGACGCCGCGCTGGCCCGAGTCCTCCTCCACCAGATGATCAAGTGCAGCCGTCTCCGGGGCTTCCAGGCTGGTGTCCAGAAGGTGCGGATGGGATGCACAGCCCGGGCCGGGGCTTCAGTTTTACTGGCCAGAGAAATGGGGAGTCTTGCCCGGCCTTTGAGAGAAACATGTAAGGTTAGTCGGGACCTAGGTCCAGCCAGAGTAGACGGTGCCTCAAACACAAGAGCTTAACACGGGAAGGAGCAACACGAAACTAGGAAAAAGCTTGGTGAGATCAAAATTCTCTCAGAATGGCCACCTCAAACTTAGAGGAGCGGGTCACTGGGGGATGATAAGTGCAGCTCCTGAGTCCTCAAGTAGTGCCAGATGCGAGTCTGACCAGCGCCCTGGTGATGTGCTGCTGCCGCCCAAAGACCACACGCGAGCAGCGCTGCTCTAGCGCCCTCGCTGAGCAGACGTGGAAGCAGGTGTGGGAGCAGGTGTGGGAGCAGATGTGGGAGCAGGTGTGGGAGCAGGTGCGGGAGCAGGTGCGGGAGCAGGTGCGGGAGCAGGTATGGGAGCAGGTGTGGGAGCAGGTGCGGGAGCAGGAGTGGGAGCAGGTGTGGGAGCAGATGCGGGAGCAGGTGCGGGAGCAGGTGTGGGAGCAGATGTGGGAGCAGGAGCGGGAGCAGGTGTGGGAGCAGATGTGGAGCAGGTGCGGGAGCAGGTGCGGGAGCAGGTGTGGGAGCAAGTGTGGAAAGCTGCTGCATTGGGGGAACAGGTGTTGGGATAGCCATTTCTTTCACTTCACTCTGCTGCCCCCCAGTGGCCGTTTCAGGACGGCCTGGAACACGGGGTACACACATCTGAAGTAAATGCATAGGTTCTTCATACAAATTCAGGTGTTAGAACATGAACCGTGCTTGCTTTTTTCCTTTTGTGCAGAGGTCATGTTACAAGTGGCGACATGGGAGCAATTGGGAAACACACGTGACTAGCGCTAGGCAGACATAACATCATTGTTCAGGTGGTCACAGAAGCGTGGGATTTTGTAAGATATTTTAAGTGAAAAATATAGACAAGTGCACTTCTGTTCATATCCCAATCATGTAGAAATATGTACTGTGGTTTATTTATAAAGTACATGTTTATGAAGGCACAGAGGTCTTAGCAGCCGGCAGTTATTTGTATGAGGCAGGGTTTCCAGGAGACTTACTTTTTGTTACCACTGGGAATTACGTTGACATAGATTGCATATCACCATGGGAACCCCTGGGTGTTTCAGGAAAGGAAGACAGCCATGTATACCGCGGTAGAGTGCAAGGTCACAAAGGAAAGCAGATACTCTGCGAGGGGGTGGCTCTATGGGTGAAGCTGACAAAATTTCCTCCTGCTATGGTTCAGGCTGATTCAGTAACAGTATTTAAATGAAGCACAAGGTCAAGGCTGGAGGAGGCGGTGTGCTCATTAGGGTGACTCGCTGTCTGGGCCTGGCAGGAGTCCCTCCCTGGCTGGATTCCTCTCCTACTGGCGAGGCAGGGTGCCGGGGGGCAGGGTGCCGGGGGGCAGGGTGCCGGGCGGCGTTGTTTCACCGTACCCCCCAGGGTGCAGTCAGAGGGAACTACTAGGCCATCTGCTATGGACCCTCACGGCAGCTTGCCCCCCCGCCAGCTCAAGGCCGACCTCCTGGACATTGCCACGGGGAACCAGACGCTCAACGAGACCCTGGGCTCCTTGTCGGATGCGATCGTGGGCCTGACCCTCCGTCAGCTGGAGTCCCTGTCCCCCGAGGCTGTGCACGGCGCCATCGCTACCCTCAGCCAGGTGTCGGGCTGGGCCAGGAGCCAGGTGATCATCTTGTCCGCCAAGTACTTGGCCCATGAGAAGGTCAGTGGGAACTCCGAACTGTTTTTTTAAATATCTTATTGATTTCAGAGAGGAAGGGAGAGGGAGAGAGAGAGAGAGAGAGAGAGAGAGAGAGAGAGAGAGAGAGAGGATGATGATGAGAGAGAATCATTGATTGGCTGCCTCCTGCATGCCCTCCACTGGGCATCGAGCCTTCTACAATCGAACCATAACCTTCTGGTTCATAGGTTGACTCTCAACCGCTGAGCCACGCCAGCCGGGCTGAACTCATTTTTTGTTGTTAATCCTCGCCTGAGGACATTTTTTCCATTGCTTTTCAGAGAGTGGAAGAGAGGGAAAGAAGGGGAGAGAGAGTGAGATAAACATTTAGGTGAGGAGACTCATTGAATGGTTGCCTCCCATATGCGCCCCCACTGAGGGTGGGGCCTGACTCTGCAACCCAGGTACGTGCCCTTGACTGGAAATGGAATGATCGACCCTTTCGTGTGCAGGCCGATGCTCTACCCACTGAGCCACCAGCCAGGCCTCTGAACTCTTCAACGCCCGGCACCCAAGGGCCAGTTCTGTGCACACAGCGGACAGTGCCGAGGACAACTCCTGCGTTCAAACCCTTGTCCTTCCATTGGCTGGCTGGAAGTTTGCTACCTTGGACAATTGGCTTAACTTCCCTTTGCCTCAGTTTCCCTATTTGTAACATAAGATGGGTGACAATCACATCTATTCGTAGGCGGCTGCATGGGTTACGCAGTCAGTACCCAGGAGGAGGTGGGACACGTGGCCCCGCGTGTGCGCTCCGCGGTGTGAGCCCTCGCTGTTGAGCAAAGCGTGAGATTCACCCCAGGACTTTCTTGCTCGCTGTTGAGGCTGCAAGCACACTGCTCATCCCGTGTCAGAGATGGTGCCCTTTCATTCCAGCCTGGGCTGCACAGAGGGCACCGTCCCCACAGAAGGCCCTGCTTAGCGGGATGAGGCAGTCGCAGCTCTGTCTCCTGCATGTGGCCCTGGCAATAGTTGCTCAGGTCGGAAGTGGGCCTTTTGCTTGGGTATTAGCCTCTGTGCTGGGCCTGGTAGGAGGGGCTCCAGAGACCTGAGCCCTACACAGTGTGGGTCCTGCTCTGCCGTCCACAGCCAGCCCTTCCCAGGAAGCAGAGTGGCTCCTGAGGATCGACTGGGGCCAATCCCAATGTGACAACAGCCGCTTTAATAAGCCCTGACCCTGGGCCAGGCCCTGTTCTCAGTGAGCTAATCATTTAGTCCTCCCACACCCCACGGGATCGGTAGGTCATAACTGATTGTCCAGGTCGTT
>NW_005879131.1:0-7181 GCF_000147115.1 Myotis lucifugus | reverse complement strand
CTTTTCTAGTGATTTAGGCTTCCGAGTAGTAAAATGGAGATAATAATCCTGTCATACAGGACTATTCTGAGTAATAAATGATTTAATATATATAAAACATGACACAAAATGAGACCTATTTTTATTAGTATTGTTCAATATAGACTGTGATTTGCTCGCTCATTTGCCCCTTTACTTGGATTAGCTGATGAGGACACTTCTTCTTATCTATTCCACAGGGAGCTTTAACTTTCTTTATGAAGTCATTACCTAAACTGTTGTTTTCAAACTGGCCCAGGAGATGTCAGAAGTGATCAGTTTTACTTATAATCCAATGAGATTTTGTTTTCATGTCAAGTCCTCCCACGTTGTGTATTTACAAGGAGACACCAGAAAGAGGAATCCATGGGCCTCTCACCACACAGTCTGACTGCTGCCCGGCCTAAGGTGTCTCAAGGCAAGTCAAGATCATCTTTGAAGATATTATGGTTTGAATAGGAAACACCATTCAAAATAGAACAAAGATGGTGATTTTTTTTTAACCCACTGGATGTTCCAGTGGAAACCAAGTGGTCATTGTTTCTCAGGTCAGACCATGCTTATGTATGGGTGAAATATGTGATTGGGAGTTTTCTAAGATGTTTTAAACTTCTTAGGACAAGTATGTCTTTTTACATGACAATTAAGTGTATTTAATACTGAGTAGAAAGAGCTTGTATGTTTTGAGTTACCTCAAGGGTCATTTTTATGGAGTTTGGAATCTCCAAAGGGAAAATAAGAAGTTGACCATCCATTAGGGTTGCCAGATAGAATACAGGGCACCTATGCAATATTTGAGACATATTTACACTAAAGTTTGTTTATTTTTTAAATCTGAAATTTAAATTGAACAGGGTGTTTTATATTTTAATTTGGTAAGTCAGGCAACCCTACTACCCATGTGTTCTAAGAGGATGCAGCATCAGCCATCGGGAACAGAGTGCATCATGGGACTGCTACCTCTCAGCACTTCTCTCTATTCCCTCACAGAGAGAGAGGTGAGCAATAAAAGGTTAAAGTCCTTCCTTGGAGTAATTATCATTTCAAGCTATAAATCTATCTTTGGTCTTTTCCCCCCTTGTTCCTCTTCTCTATAGTTTTAATTTTGGGAGTTTGGAGTTATTGCTTTATTTCTCTCACAATTCTTAGTGTAATTTCTTTATATTTCTAGATATGCTGTATGCTTTTCCATCTCAAATATTCTCCATGGGAACATATCTCCATTTGCATAATGGATGTTGATACAAGACCATCACATACCTAATTACATTATAAAAGTCAGTAGAAAATGGTATTGATATACAGAACTTAGTTTACAGGCAAACTCACAGAAGTACATCTTATTCCCTTACACTGGAAAAAATAGTTTTTACTTGATAATATCACCAGGCAATGAAATCTGTGCCAGGATTTATTATGCAATTAGTTAGTGATGATCCTTATCATGTAGTGTTGGTTTGAATTTTGCAGCATGGATCGAAAAGATTGGTGGAATCTTTTATTTCAAATATGTTCACTTTATTACAAAGTCGTGATAAAACACTGGGAGAGAGTTTTTGGCTGTGTATGAGGAGGAACTAGCTCACATTAAGGTGAAGAATGTGCAGCCCTGAAGATGCCATCTTCTCCTGCCCTTGACCTTCATGTGCACTGCTCCCCTGCCCAGACCACAGTTCCCTATCTCTTATTTGAACAAATAAATAAAAAGTTGCTTAATAATATAAAGGGCTGACTCTTAAACTAGGAATCTCAATTTCTGTAGAGGCTAAAGAAGAAGCTGGCTGATCTCACAACAGACATATCAAGGAAGAGAGTCTGTCCTTGATTGGTAACCTCTTCTTGGTTTTCTCTAAGAGCACTTTTATTGCCAAGACTCTAGGAATTCTTTCTTCTGTATAACTACTATCGACTGAATGTTTGAGTGTGTCAGAATTCATATGTTGAAAACTCATCCCCAACGTGATGGTGTTTGGAGGTGGGGCCTTTGGGAGGTCATTAGATCATGAGGGTGAAGCCCTATGAATGGGGTTAGTGTCCTTATAAAAGAGGAAGAAGAGAGCTGCCAGCACCCTACTTTTGAACTTCCCAGCCTGCAGAACTGTGATACCTTGTTGTAGCAGCCAAAATGGACCAGACAATAACTTTGCTCATGATGAGACTACTAAGATGCTTATTACATGGCAAATAAATCATTGCCCAGGAACTGTAAAAGAAATAATAAGTCTGAATTTATACAAGTTAATAGAACTTTTCTATATAGCATATAAAATATGCTGATAAGTAAATATAAATAAATAAGTGAAAAGAAAAAATAACTGACAGGAAGATGTGTTTTCAGTATGAATCACAAAGCAAATTTCCTTAATTTACAAAGAACCCACAGAAAAGAATAAGAAAAAAGTGAAACCAATAGAATAAAGGGCAAAGTATATGAAAAGATAGTTCAGAAAGGAATGCAAACTTTGGTTATTTTTGTTACTAGAGGCCCGGTGCACGAATTCATGGGTGGGTCCCATGGCCTGGCCAGCAATCGGGGCCAATCAGGGCTATCTCTCATCCTGATTGGGCCCGGGCTGATCTGGGTGGGCCAGCTGGGGGAGGGGGGAGAAGGAGGGACCGCAGGAGGTTGGTGGGCCAGCCAGGAGGAGGGGCTTTGGGAGGTTGGCTGGCCACAGGAGGTTGGCTCTGAGAGCACACTGACCACCAGGAGGCAGCTCCTGTATTGAGGGTCTTTCCCCTGGTGGTCAGCATGCATCATAGCGACTGGTTGACCAGTCGACCTGTCGTTTGGTGGTTTGATCACTTAGGCTTTAAATATATAGACTAGAGTCCCAGTGCATGAAAATTCATGCACTCAGGGGAGTCCCTCAGCCTGGCCTGCATTCTCTTGCAGTCGGGGAGCCCTTGGGGGATGTCCACCTGCCGGCTTAGGCCTGCTCCCGAGGGATCAGGCCTAAGCTGGCAGTCAGACTTCCCTCTGGCAGCTCAGGAGCCTGCGGGAAATGGGCCTAAGCTGCAGTTGGACATCTTTAGCGCTTCCAAGGAGGTGGGAGAGGCTCCCACCACCACCACTGTGCTCGCAGCTGTCAGCCCAGCTTATGCCTGAGCGGAGCTTCCCCTGTGGGAGCGCACTGACCACCAGAGGGCAGCTCCTGCATTGAGCGTCTGCCCCCTGGTGGGCAGTGCACGTCATAGCGACCAGTCATTCCTGGTTGTTCTTCTGTTAGGGTCAATTTGCATATTACCTTTTTATTATATAGGAGGATTGTTGTCAATTGGAGTCATCATTAGTTTAGTGCTCAACCATTGGCTATGTGAAGAGTCTGAGCTGCTCTGGCTAAAAGGACGAGGATGACCTTCCTCAGGCTCTGCAGCATCCCAGCACATAGAGAGCCCATTCTTTCTCAGGCACTCACTGCCCTGCTGGGGGCAAAGATGGTGCAACAAGGTTTACTTCCCCTCTCAGGGCTGAGAAGGTTCAGAGCCACTATTCTAAGGAGCAGGCCACCAAGTGCTCTAGTCCTACTGTTTCCTTCCCCCATTCCCTGAGCCCTTTGATGCCCTGGGGTTGCTCTATCACTGCCTGAGAGGCAAGTCCATGTCTACTGATCTGCTGCTGCCTTAGTGATGATCCAGTCCAGGGACTGGCAAACGACTTGTCCCAGGGCCAAATCAGCCCCAACCTCTCTGTGTGTGGCTTGCAAGCTAAGAAGCCTTTACATTTTAGATGCTTGGGAAAAAATCAGAAGAGGAATACTGTTTCATGGTACATGAAAGTTATATGAAACTCAAATCCCAGTGACCATGAATAAAGTTTTATTAGCACACAGCCACGCCCAGTCACTATTTACATATTATCTATGGCTCCTCTCTGGCAAGGGCAAATTGGAATAACCTTCACACAGACCTCACAGCCCACAAAGCCTAAAACAGTTACTATAAGGCCCTCCCTAGAAAACTTTGCTGATCCCTGGTTTACTCCATTTGGGATTAGATGGTGCTCATGTTAAAAACTAGGTATATTTTAAAACATTGAGATTTTTGGTGTACATTTTTTTTGCAATGCTTTATAAGGCTTTTTATTCTTCTACAGGCTTTGCTAAATTTTTCTTGCTGAATCTTTCTGATCACCTTTTGCGGTGTGTCTGGTTCCGAGACAAGTCCTGGTCACCGCAGAGAGGTTGGGAGGCACACTGGGGATACTGAGGCTGAAACCTGTGGGTCCCGGTGCACGCATGCCCCCGTGAAAAGTGAATGCTGCAATTCCCATAAGTGCATATACTTTCTTCTTTCTGCTGAGGCGCCAGTACAAACCAGGGAAAGGGACAATTAGAGCAGGTGACCTGACACGCCAGCCTTCTCTCCCCTCTCAAGGAAGCAAACTGGGATAACCCCATGAATTCAAAGTTCAGACTTGGAGTGTGAGTTGCCTGTTGCTGCCCCTCTTGGCTGGTTGCATCATGCCACTGGGTGTGAGCAGAAGCTGAAAGCACAGCTGGGGGGAGGGGGAGACCAGCTCTGGGCTTCCATGCAAGCTGTGGCCGCTGTGATTACCTTCTGCCTCCAAGCTGCAGAGCTTAGCTGAAGGCCCGCACTGCGAGGGAGCGCCTTTCGCCGGGATTTGGTCCACACATTTGGGATAACTTACTGGAAGGATTTTAATAGATTCCTGACCCCGATAGTTGCTTGCGAAAACAGCATTATACAAACACATTGCTATATTTACTTGCACGTTCACACTTTCCTGGGATTTTGAGAAGAAACTCAGAAGAGGCTTTCTCTGCATCCTCCGCCCCCCACTCCCCTCTCCACGCTTCTCTCCCCGCTGGCTGAGGAGCGCTCACTGATCACAGCTGGTGGTAGACTGTGTGACTGAGAACGCTCCCTGCGTGAAAGAGACGTGTCATTGCAGTATGTGTTTATTCTAGCGAAGGGTGTTCCTATGAATAAAGGAAAACGCTAAATTAGGCACCGGAGTTACCCACATCTGGGGAAGATCTATCCGGTTGGCATAGGCACCACCTCCTGCAGGGCATTCTCTCCTCAGAGCCATCCTGAATTTCCGCAGGCGCACCTGGGTTGGAACTCACGTGTGGCATGGGCCGTGGGTTCTGGCGTGAAGGCAGGGCTCTGTAGGAAAACATGTTGCATCATTGTTTATCACTGAGGTTCTAGCATCACATGGCTTCGATGTAGAGCTTTATTCTCTCTGTGCCACAATTTGCGCATAGTCGCTACAAATACACCGAGTGCCTACCTTCCAGAGCTGCTTTGTGGATTGAAAGTGCCCATTCAGCCAACACACTTGGGACAATGCCAGGCGTATAATCAGCACTTAGCGAACACTAGAGAGTGGTGATCACAACTCTTACTGTTATCAGTGCAGACAATTCATGGGGTTTTGGCACCAGGGTAGGTGGGGGAATAAAAACTCCATGTGTAGGAATCTATGCATTTTCCCTTTTATCTGCTTTTCCCTTCTCAACACCCCATAATAATAATAAATTATTATTATTTTGCAAGTTATGGTCAGTGAGTGAGCCTTGGTTATTTCATGATTCCCCTAGCATGAATTCATACCTTGAAGTCCAAGGAACCCCAAGAGGGCACTTTTGGGGCCTGTCAGTGCTCTGAAAACATATACACACTTTTGAATATGTTTGTGTGTTTGTGATCCTTGTGGAGACAGGGCTATAGATTTTTGTCTGAGTTCCAAAGTGATTCAGGCCACGAAAAGTGTAAGAATCATTGCCCTATGGAGCAGGTACCCCCACATTGCAAGGTCAAAATTCTACCAGAAATTCTAAAGCTACAACATTTGCCTGCTTCTTCTCTTTAAAGATTTTAGGGGACCTAAATGCATGAGGCTCTCAAATAAAATCATGACTCATAAATATACTTATAGGTCTTTTATTTACATATTATTCTCTTTCTTGTCGCCAATGTCCTACACACGACAAAGGCCCCCGAATCCTGTTTTATTTGCTTGCTTTTTTATAAGAATTACAGGGGGCCTGGCCCAGATAATTACTTAATTCTCACTCTAAAAATAAATGGAACATGGAGGGAGGAGAGGAAATTTGGGGAGTAAAGACTTTTATACTAATTTCTACCCCAAGGGAAATAGGAGCTGATGCAAATGCTCACAGCAAGGAACAAATTGCCTTGGTTTTCTATAGCAGACATCAGTCCCACGTGCTGTCTGTCCACATATGGTCATTCTTCGTGTCCACAAAGGGTGCAAAAGTGAGTCAGGCATAATCACCAACTTAGCCGATGCGAAATCAGCCTCGTGGACCATGAAGCCTTTATGAGATTCTCCAAGACATCAATGTCCCTGCCCTCCCTCCTAGCTCCCTGTCCCCTCGATGCTCCCCTAACTAGACTGATGGCGGCGGTGGAAAATTCCAACTGAAGATTCAGGTTCTTTTTTTCCTTCCCCCTGCAGAGCTGAGCTTTACATTAAAGAAAAGAAAAAGTACTATTTTTTTTTCCACAGCAAAGAAGAAAAAATTAAAGTTGTATGGCTGTTATAAATATTACATGTTCAGGGCACAGTACCTGTGTGTCTCCATGTTCCAAGGCTGGGTTGGAAGTAACCCTTTTCCTGCTGCTGTTGAGTTTTAGCCTCCACATATCCCTAAGGACAAGCTCACATGTAACTTGTTTATTGTTTGTTTGTGTATTTTAGCAAGAGATGTGTTAAGAACACATCAACTATGCTTATTTGAAAGGTCTCAGCAATTGATGGAAGATTGTTTTCGGCTTTATATCCTCCAGGCATGAGTCAAATGTATTTACATTTAAATTCTACTTCATCAAGAAAGAAAAAAATTTTTTTAAGAAAAAAATAAAAAAAAATAAATTCTACTTCATCAAATTACAGTGTATAATGACATAAGGTTGTATATATTGGTGTTTTGATGCTCATGTGATACTTCTTTTCATAGAGGATTTCCGCTCCAAGTACATGTTCTTGTCTCTCAGGGTGAAGCCAGTGGTGCTACTTTCTCATTATATTTATGATATTTCAATACTGTGGCTCTCAGGTTATCACCGGGGACCCAGACACATACGGGGAGAAACTGGACTGTCTGGCATTGGGACAGGAACATGAGGGCGGCTTTCTCTCAGAGGTACTTGCAGCGATCATTGTTCCTGCC
>NW_005879130.1:0-7182 GCF_000147115.1 Myotis lucifugus | reverse complement strand
TTTTGCTGACAGAGCCCCCAAAAGGCGGAAAAAAGACAGACCCTAAGGTCTTGCCCAATGGCCCCGAGGATGAGATCTCAGGACGACAGCCTCCACCTTATACACCTGGGACACCCTCGGGAAGCGGACCCACGGCTCCTGTGGAGTCATCTCCCCAGCCTCCCCCGGGTACTATTCCTGGCCCAGGTCTAAGTCCAGAGGCGAAAGCCAGAGCAGGTCTTCCGGGGGCTTCTCCCCTTTATTCCCTGATCCCTCAGGCCCCACTCCCTGGTGCGGGGTAGGCTGCGGAGTCGAGTTCCCCGCCGCTGCCACAACCTCTGCAATGGCCACCCGCACAAACTCTGTCAGCCAGAAACCCTTTTAGTCCGCCCCACACTAGGACCGGGGCCTCTTATGGACCTCCAGGGCACGCCCAGAGAGGGACTGAGGAGGCTTCCCCAAGTGGGCCAGCCCCCTTATTGCCATTACGTCAGGCAGCCCCCCTGGACTTAGGGCCGGACGGTCGACCTTTTATGACTTATGTCCCCTTTTCCACTATGATCTGTATAACTGGAAGAATCAGAATCCGTTCTTTTCTCAAAACCCCCAGAGTTTGGTCTCCCTCCTTGAGTCGGTTTTCTTCACTCACCAGCTGACCTGGGACGACTGTCAGCAATTACTTCAGACTCTCTTCACCTCAGAGGAGAGGGAGAGAGTAAGAAATGAAGGAAGAAAGCTGGTCCTTGGGCCGGACGGACAGCCTGCCACTGATCCTGGAAGGATAGAGGCGGTTTTTCCGGCTGGAAGGCCACAGTGGGACCACAATTTGGACCAAGGGAAGGAGGCTCTCAACAGGTATCGCCAGACCCTCCTCAGGGCCATCCAAGCTGCCACTCGGAAGCCCACTAATCTCTCCAAGGTAACGGAGACCGTGCAGGGACTGAGTGAAAGCTCAGCCGCCTTTTTAGAGAGGCTTTATGAGGCATACCGGGTGTATACCCCAACTGACCCGGATGCCCTGGAAAATCGGCGGGCCATTAATATTGCGTTCGTGTCCCAGTGGATTTCCTCATAGACACTGGAGCCACATTTTCAGTACTACAACACCCTGCTGGCCCGATCTCAAAGTCCAGAACCCCCATTCAAGGGGCGACAGGGAGAGTAAAATCCTACCCCTGGACTCAGGGATGAATCACAATACTAGGGGCAGGCACAGTTACCCACTCTTTTCTTGTAATGCCCGAATGCCCCTACCCCCTTCTGGGAAGAGACTTACTCAACAAACTCTGAGCCACAATTTCCTTTGAAGGAGGGGAAGGACCTCGGGTACTCCTCCAACTGCCCACAGAGCCAGAGGGATTGAGTTACTTTGAGTTACAGTTTTACTCCTCACCTGCCCTTTGCAGGAGGAATACAGGCTACATGAAGGGATTTCAAAGACCCCTTCAGAAGACCCCTACCTCCGAGAGCTCCAAAAAGAGATACCCGGAGTTTGGGCTGAGGGGAATCCACCTGGGCTGGCGAGACACTGGCCTCCCATAGTGATCCAGCTCACCAGCACTGTCACTCCTATTTGGGTCAGGCAATACCCGATGAGCCTGAAGGCAAAGTTGGGCATAGCCAAACACATACAGAGACTGAGAAAGGCGGGAATCCTAATACCTTGCCAGTCAGCATGGAACACCCCTTTACTACCTGTCCAGAAACCAGGAATGGAAGACTTTAGGCCCGTTCAAGATTTAAGGGAGGTAAACAAAAGAGTAGAAACTATCCATCCTACCGTCCCTAAGCCGTATACTCTCCTAAGCTTACTTCAGCCGGACCACCGGTATTATACTGTCCTAGACTTGAAGGATGCTTTCTTCTCCCTTCCCTTGGCACCCCAGAGTCAACCAATTTTTGCTTTTGAGTGGACAGACCCAGAGGAGGGAGAGTCAGGACAATTGACTTGGACCAGACTCCCTCAGGGATTTAAGGACTCCCTCACTATATTCGATGAGGCCCTTAACCAAGACCTTAAAGAATATTGCCACAGCCATCCAGGTGTCGCCCTGCTCCAGTATGCTGACGACCTCCTACTGGCCACTGAGAAAGAAGAAGACTGCCATCAGGCTACATGGGATCTGCTGCTGACATTGGACCACCTCGGATATCGAGTCTCCGCTACGAAGGCCCAACTCTGTGCCACCAGGGTAACCTACCTCGGATATCACATAGAGGACGGTAAGAGGACCCTCTCCCACAGTAGAATCCAGGCAATGCTCTCTATCCCGACCCCCAAGACGAAGCGACAGGTACGAGAATTCCTTGGGGCGGTAGGGTATTGTAGGCTTTGGATTCTAAGTTTTGCTGAAATTGCAAAGCCTTTGTATACGGCCACAGGGGGCAAGGACCCTGACCTAAACTGGACAAAAGTAGAAGATAGGGCCTATCAGCAACTAAAACAGGCCCTAATAAGTGCCCCGGCCTTAGCCCTCCCTGACCTCACCAAACCGTTCCAGCTCTATGTGGTTGAATCCCGAGGTGTGGCAAAAGGAGTCCTAACGCAAACTCTGGGACCCTGGAAGAGGCCGGTTGCCTACTTGTCAAAAAGACTAGACCCAGTGGCTGTAGGGTGGCCAACCTGCCTAAAGGCAATAGCAGCAACGGCAATCCTGGTTAAAGAGGCTTCTAAATTAACTTTTGGGCAAGATCTACAGGTGGTGGCACCCCACTCTGTAGAGACTCTGTTGTGCAGTCCCCCAGAACGCTGGCTATCGAATGCCCGAGTTACTCAATACCAAGTACTCTTATTAGACCCTCCCAGGGTGAGTTTTCTAAAGACTGCTGCCCTAAACCCAGCCGCTCTCTAACCGGATGAAGGGACAGAGCCCCTCATCCACGACTGTGAAGACACCCTGACGGCTCTCACCTCTCTACGGGCTGATCTTACTGATCAACCCCTTGTCAACCCCGAGAAGACACTATTTACAGTTGGAAGTAGCTTCATTGAGAATGGTGTCCGGTACGCCGGGGCAGCAGTGGTTACAAGGACTCGAGTCATCTGGGCACAAGCCTTAGGACATGGCACTTCTGCTCAGAAGGCTGAATTGATAGCCCTAACACATAAAAATTTGTTATCCATTAATATGAATTTATTACACATTGACAATATCTGTGGGGCTGGGCTGGTCCTCATTCGCTAGACTGGTGACATGTGCAAAATTCTCCCGTTAGCATATAAAGGTGTAATGCTTAGTTTAATAATGTAACATTAGCTGCGTGGGCACTAGCTACATATGATAGCCTTTGGAGTTGGTCATTAGAAATACAGTTTGATATTCTGAAATGTGGAATTGGCCCTGCGGTGGGGGAAGGACAAGAGTGTCAATATTTATACAGATAGCAGATATGGCTTTGCCACTGTACATGTCCACGGGGCTCTATACCAAGAAAGAGGGCTATTAAGCTCAGGAGGCAAGGACATTAAAAATGCTCAAGAAATATTAAACCTCCTCTCTGCCATATGGGGGCCCAAGGAGGTGGCAGTAATCCATTGCAAAGGGCATCAGAAGGACGACTCCCCTGTGGCCCAGGGAAACCAGTTTGCAGACAAAACAGCCAAAGAGACTGCAAAAAGACCAGTAGGGCCGCTTGAAGTACTGGTAGCAGTACCACCCCGGAATCTACAGCCAAACCCTGTTTACACCTCAGAAGAAAAGGAAACAGCCACAAAATTACACGCAAAAGGGACTTCCCAGGGATGGCTACTATTACCAGATGGAAGGCCTTTTGTTCCAGAGGCTTTGGGCCGAATCATCGCCTCCCAGACACACCAAAGTACTCACCTGGGAGGAACCAAACTAGCTGAACTCCTGGGAAGGGAATACTACATACCAAGGCTACATTGGATAACCCGGGATATAGCCAGAGGGTGCCAAATTTGTGCCCAGGTAAACTCAAGCCCACTGGTGACGGTACCACCGGGAAGCCGGTTCCGGGGATTGAGTCCCGGTGAACACTGGGAAGTGGACTTCACTGAACTACCCTGTGGACAAGGAGGTTACCGGTACCTCCTAGTGTTCGTAGACACCTTCTCCAGGTGGCCGGAGGCATACCCGACCAGGGCTGAGACAGCACAGGTAGTAGTTAAGAAACTCCTCTCTGAAATTCTCCCCCGGTTTGGCCTACCACTATACATGGGGTCCGACAATGGCCCGGCGTTCATTGCCAAAGTAACTCAATCCCTAGCTGAGGCCCTTAAGGTCACCTGGAAGTTACATTGCATTTATAGACCTCAAAGTTCTGGACAGGTAGAAAGGATGAATCGGACTCTTAAGGAAACATTGACAAAACTAAAATTAGAGACTGGCGACAACTGGGTAAGTCTCCTCCCCTTTGCTCTGCTCAGAGCCTGATGCACCCCATATGTAAAAGGGTTGACTCCTTTTGAAATCATGTTCAGCAGACTGCCACCTCTCCTCCCGCAGCTGCAGGAGGAAGAGCTGGCCGCACTATCTAACCAAAATCTCCTCAAGTCCTTACAGGCACTCCAGACCAGCTAAGCGGCTGTGCACCAAATCGCCCGGGCAGCTCATCAGGAAGCCCGCGCGCCCAACCCGAACAGCCCACCTGTGTGTACCCCTGGTGATTTGGTCTGGGTGAGGCGACACGGTCCAGGTACTCTTGAGCGTCGGTGGGAAGGGCCTTTCCAGGTCATCCTAAGCACCCCAACTGCTGTCAAAGTCGGGGGAAAGTAGCGCTGGATTCACCGCACACAAATCAAGAAGGCTGAAGACGCATCCGGACAATGGACTGTAAAGTGCACAGCAGACCTACTCAAGGTCAGACTGAAAAGGGACCCTGTCTAGGCATCCTCCTTTTATGCCTCCTGGTTTTGGCAAACGGGAATCCCCACCAAGCCCCAGTTTACTCCTGGGAGGTCACCTGCACGCTGGACGGTAAAATCATTGGGTAGGCCACCACCTCAGGGCCCCCGAAGCTACATACTGACCTTTGCAAAATATTTGGGAAAGAATAGAACCACCCCCTCACCATAAGGGGATCTGGGATATTAGGGGGAAATGCTGGGTATGTATCTACACAGACATATGGGTGTGGAAGCCTTAACCTTGAACAAGACCTATGGTGAACCCAGCACTATGTCTGCCCCCGAGAAGGGCCCCCGGAGTGTGGGGGTGCCTCTTGGGGCTGTGAAACCTTAGCCCCATGGAAGACCACTGACTCACTACTCCGGTTTACCAGGACAGCGAGGCCTGGGGCACCCACGGCCAACTGCTCGGTTGGGGACTGCAATCCAGTAATACTATAACCTTTAGACTGGAGGGCGGACTATTGGGAAGGGGAAAAACATGGGGGATCCGACTATATGTGTCAGGCCGGGATCCGGGTGAACTTTTCACCATTCAACGTCGCACCCTTCCCCTGGTCCAAAACCCTGTGGGCCCCCTGTGCCCAATATTCCAACCTGAGCCCCCGTGGCCCCCCAGGCCTATGCAAGCTCCAACCCCGCCTCCATCTGTTCTGGGAACGCCTGACTGGAACAACACGGAGACACTGGAGCCAGCCCCAACACCAGCCAGATCCTCGGGGGAACTGGAACCACCGCCGGATACATCTCATAGGGGTTTATTGGGTACTCTAGAGGCTATGTTCCATTTCCTTAACAAAACTTCACCCAATATGACTAAGGACTGTTGGTTATGTCTAAACCCTGAACCACCTTATTATGTAGGGATCAGGGCAAATATCTCTTTTGGATCAAATGCTTCCGAAATTTGCAACTACTCAGTTGAAAGCTTGCCCGATGGTCTCTGCATGTGGGGCCACCAGTCTCGAGGTCTTACCTTAGAGGACTTACAGGGAGCTGGTACCTGTATAATCCCGGTAAATTACCCCCTAAAGTCCTCTCCGTATTCTTCTTCCTGTACCCAGGAATTACTCCCTGTGCTTTTCCCCCAATATTACTATCAAAATCAGATCCGGGCATTTGCATCCTAACCCACATACTCCCACAGGTATATTACTATTCAGGAGAAGGGGGAAGAGAACATCTACGGTTAGAGCCCCCGTCCTACAAAAGAGCACCCGTCCTAGTCCCCTTCCTCGTCGGGCTCGGCATAGCAGGATCCACAGCTGTTGGGACAGCTGCTCTGGTAACTGGACAACAAAACTACAAGGAACTAGGGCAGCAAATTAACCAGGACCTCAGCACTCTTGAAAAATCTGTAGGACAGCTAGAAAACTCTCTAAGCTCTTTAGCAGAAGTAGTTTTACAGAACCGAAAGGGGCTAGACTTGCTATTTCTTAAACAAGGTGGATTGTGCCTAGTTTTGGGAGAAGTTTGTTGTTTTTATACCAACCACTCGGGAGTTATTGGGGAAAGTTTAAGCCAGCTTAGAAAACGCCTCTTAGACAGAGAGGAAAGAAGAAAAGTAGAAGGAAATTGGTATGAAAACCTCTTTACTTGGTTGCCCTGGTTAACCACCCTCCTGTCAACTATAGCCGGCCCACTGGTCCTGCTAATTATAATTTCACTGTTCGGTCCATGCCTCGCTAAATGCTTACTTAATATTATTCAAAGCAGAATCCAAGCTGTCAAGCTCATGGTCCTCCACCCCCACTACCAACAAATCCCTGAAGAAGGCTGGCAGGAAGCAGAATCAATGATTTGATTCCCAATAAGACCAGTAGGGAATGTGCTGGGCTGCATATTTGGCGCTCTGGCCAGGCGAGGCACGCCGTGCTCTCTGTTCCTAGAACACATAGATAGGAAGGTAGTCATTGTACTGATACTGTACTGTGTCGGGAACTAATTGTGTACACAAGGTTTTGTAACTAACTTTGTGGTTTTTGCAAATAAAAACGCTGTAACTCCTGTAGTCGGCACTGCAGTTCAGCCTTTGCTTCAGCAGGGTGCTGTAACTGTAGTCGCTGGCCAGCTTAATAAAGGCTCCTAAATCTTGATCTGAGTCCGCAGGTCGCCCCATTACAGTTCCCAGGTTGGTGTGTGTATGGGAGCCAACTGATCGGTGCTTCTCCCTCATATTGATGTTTCTCTCTCTCTCTCATTCTCTCTCTCTCTCTCTCTCTCTCTCTCTCTCTCTCTCTCCCTCTTGCTTCCTCTCTGTCTAAAAATATCAATTTTAAAAACGATATTAAAAAAAGAAAAGCCTCTGGGCATGCGTGGGGCTCATGGGCCTC
>NW_005879129.1:0-7182 GCF_000147115.1 Myotis lucifugus | reverse complement strand
TGTGATTAAAAAACAGGATAGTGGTCTCATTATTGAGATGGAAAGATTATTAGTGCTTTGGCTGGATGACCAGCATCAATGGCATATCCCAGTTAGCCTGATGTTGATTCAGGAGAAGGCTGAAAGATTGTTTGAGGCCTTGAAAAAAGAAAAGGGGGAAGGGAGTGAAAGTGAAGAGTTTGTGGCTAGTAAAGGTTGGTTGATGCGTTTTAAGGCTCATGCTAATTTGCATAATCTTAAGGTGCACGGGGAAGCTGCTAGTGGTGATGCGAAAGCAGCAGGTGATTTTCCTAGTTGTTGGCTGAGATAATTAGGGAGGGGAGTTACTTATAAACAATTGTTTAATGTGGATGAGACAGGCTTGTTCTGGAAGTATATGCCTACACATATGTACATTGCCAAGGAGGAGAAGACAGCATCAGGCCATAAAGCCAGCAAGGAGAGATTGACTTTGCTACTTGGGGCTAATGCTGCTGGTGCCTTCAAGCTGAAGCCCTTGTTGGTGTATCTGGCTGAGAATCCAAGGGCACTCAAGGGCACATGGAAGGGTCAACTACCTGTCATCTGGAAATCTAACAAGAAGGCATAGGTGACACTTAGCATATTTGAGGACTGGTTCATCAAACACTTTGTGTCAGAAGTGAAGGACTACTGTGCTTCAAAGGGGCTGCCCTTTAAGGTGTTGCTTGTGCTGGACAATGCCCCTGGTCACCCTGCTGATTTGAATGACGTTCATCCAAATGTCAAGGTGGTTTACCTTCCACCTAATACCACCTCCCTTTTACAGCCTATGGACCAAGTTTTTTGCCTCTTTCAAGGCCTACTACCTCCGAAGGACATTTTCTATGGCCTTTAGGGCAACTGAGGAGGATAGAGTGGACTCTCAAGGACTTTTGTAAATCTTTTTTTTTTATTTTATTTTTCGCTAAAAGTATTACAAAGGGTATTACATAAGTGTCCTTTTCCCCCCCCACCCTTGACAAGCCCCTGCCCTCCCTTACCCCCCAGTGTCTTATGTCCATTAGTTATGCTTATATGGATGCATACAAGTCCTTCGGTTGATCTCTTACTCCCCTCCCTCCTGTCCCCCAACCCTCCCTGGCCTTCCCAATGCAGTCCGAGAATCAGTTTGAGGCAGCTCTGCCTCTGTATCTAGTATTGTTCAAAAGTTTGTAATGGTCTTAATTAGCCATGAAAGATTGAGATCATGTGGTATTTTTCCTTCATTGACTGGCTTGTTTCACTTAGCATAATGCTCTCCAGTTCCATCCATGCTGTTGCAAATGGTAAGAGTTCCTTCTTTTTAGCAGCAGCATAGTATTCCATCGTGTAGATGTACCACTGTTTTCTAATCCATTCATCTACTGATGGGCACTTAGGCTGTTTCCAGATCTTAGCTATGGTGAATTGTGCTGCTATGAACATCTGGGTGCATATATCCTTTCTGATTGGTGTTTCTGGTTTCTTGGGATATATTCCTAGAAGTGGGATCACAGGGTCAAATGGGAGTTCCATTTCCAATTTTTTGAGGAACCTCCATACTGCCTTCCATAGTGGCTGCACCAGTCTGCATTCCCACCAGCAGTGCACAAGTGTTCCTTTTTCTCCACATCCTCTCCAGCACTTGTAGTTTGTTGATTTGTTGATGATGGCCATTCTGACAGGTGTGAGATGGTACCTCATTGTTGTTTTGATTTGCATCTCTCCGATGATTAGTGACTTTGAGCATGTTTTCATATGTCTCTTGGCTTTCTGAATGTCCTCTTTTGAAAGGTGTCTATTTAGATCCTTTGCCCATTTTTTGATTGGATTGTTTATCTTCTTTTTGTTAAGTTGTATGAGTTCCCTATAAACTTTGGAGATTAAGCCCTTATCGGATATGACGTTGGCAAATATGTTTTCCCACGAGGTGGGTTTTCTTGTTGTTTTGTTGATGGTTTCTTTTGCTGTGCAGAAGCTTTTTATTTTGATGTAGTCCCATTTGTTCAGTTTCTCTTTAGTTTCAACTGCCCTAGGAGCTGTATCAGTGAAGAAATTGTTTTGGCATATGTCTGAGATTTTGTTGCCTTTGTATTCTTCTAGAATTTTTATGGTTTCCTGTCGTACATTTAAGTCCTTTATCCATTTTGAGTTTATTCTTGTGTATGGTGTAAGTTGGTGGTCTAGTTTCATTTTCTTGCATATATCTGTCCAATTTTCCCAACACCATTTATTGAAGAGACTATCTTGGCTCCATTGCATGTTCATGCCTCCTTTGTCAAAAATTAATTGAGCATATTGGTTCGGGCTAATTTCTGGACTCTCTATTCTATTCCACTGATCTATATGTCTGTTCTTGTGCCAGTACCAGGCAGTTTTGAGAACAGTGGCTTTGTAATACAGCTTGATATCTGGCATTGAGATCCCACCTACTTTGTTCTTTCTCAGGATCGTTGCAGCTATTCGGGGTCTTTTTTTATTCCAGATGAATTTTTGGAGAGTTCGTTCTAGATCTTTGAAGAAGGCCATTGGTATTTTAATGGGAAGTGCGTTGAATGTATAGATTGCTTTGGGTAGTATGGACATTTTAATGATGTTGATTCTACCAATCCAAGAACATGGTATGTTCTTCCATCTGTTTATGTCTTCCTCTATCTCTTTTTTCAACGTCCTGTAGTTTTCTGAGTAGAGGTCTTTTACCTCTTTAATTAAGTTTATTCCTATGTAGTTTACTTTTTTTGGTGCGATGGTAAATGGGATTGTTTTTCTAATCTCTCTTTCTGAAAGTTCACTATTCGTGTATAGAAATGCCTCAGATTTCTTGGGGTTAATTTTGTATCCTGCTACATTGCAAAATTCATGTATTAAGTCTAGTAGCTTTTTGATGGAGTCTCTAGGGTTTTGTATGTATAATATCATGTCATCTGCAAATAAGGACAGTTTTACTTCCTCTTTTCCAATTTGGATGCCTTTTATTTCTTCTTCTTGCCTAATTGCAATGGCTAATACTTCCAGTAGTATGTTGAACAGGAGTGGTGAGAGTGGGCATCCCTGTCTTGTTCCTGTTCTTAGGGGAAATGGTGTTAGTCTTTGTCCATTGAGTATGATGTTGGCTGTGGCCTGTCATTTATGGCTTTTATTATGTTGAGGTATGATCCTTCTATTCCCACCTTGCTGAGAGTTTTTATCAAAAATGGGTGTTGGATTTTGTCGAATGCTTTTTCTGCATCAATTGATATGACCATGTGGTTTTTTTCTTTCAATTTGTTTATGTGATGTATCACATTTATTGATTTACGGATGTTGTACCACCCTTGCATCTCTGGGATAAATCCTACTTGGTCATGGTGTATGATCCTTCTGATGTACTGCTGGATCCGATTTGCTAAGATTTTGTTGAGGATTTTGGCATCTATGTTCATAAGGGATATTGGCCTGTAATTCTCTTTCATTGTGATGTCTTTACCTGGTTTTGGTATTAGGGTGATGCTGGCTTCATAGAATGAGCATGGAAGTGTTCCTTCCTCTTGAATTTTTTGTAGTAGTCTGAGGAGGGTAGGTTTTAGTTCTTCCTTGAATGTTTGGTAAAACTCCCCTGTGAAGCCGTCTGGCCCTGGGCTTTTGTTTGCTGGAAGATTTCTGATGACTGCTTCAATTTCTTCCATAGTTATTGACCTATTGAGGTTTTTAGATTCTTCCTGATTGAGTTTTGGAATGTTGTATTTTTCTAGGAATTTGTCCATTTCCTCCAGGTTGTCTAGTTTGTTGGAGTAGAGTTGCCCGTAGTATTGTTTAACAATCATTTGTATTTCTGTGGGGTCTGTTGTTATGTCGCCTCTATCATTTCTGATTTGGTTTATTTGGGACCTCTCTCTTTGCTTCTTGGTGAGCCTGGCTAGGGGTTTGTCAATCTTGTTTATCCTTTCAAAGAACCAGCTTTTGGTTTCATTGATTTTCTGTATTGTTTTTTTGGTCTCTATTTCATTGATTTCTGCTCTAATCTTTATTATCTCCTTCCTTCTGCTCACTCTGGGATTTTCTTGTTGCTCTCTTTCTAATTCTTTGAGTTGTAGAGTTAGATGATTAACTACCATTTTTTCTTGTTTTTTGAGATAGGCCTGTAGAGCTATAAACTTCCCTCTCAGGACTGCTTTCATTGTGTCCCAGAGGTTTTGGATTGTTGTGTTTTCATTGTCATTAGTGTCCAGGATATTTTTAACATCTTCTTTGATGTCATTGATAACCCAATCAATATTTAATAACTTGCTATTCAGCTTCCAAGTGTTTGAGTATTTTGGGTTGTTTTTATTGTAGTTTATTTGTAACATTATGCCATCGTGGTCTGAGAAGATGCTTTTTATGATTTCAATCTTCTTAAATTTGTGGAGACTTTGCTTGTGATCCAATATGTGGTCTATTTTTGAATATGTCCCATGAGCACCTGAGAGCAATGTATATTCCGCAGCTTTGGGGTGAAGTGTTCTGAAGATGTCAATTAAGTCCATCTGATCTAGTGAGTCATTTAGGATTGCTGTTTCTTTGCTGATTGTTTGTCTAGAGGACTTATCCAGTGATGTCAGCAGTGTATTAAAGTCCCCTACTATGATTACATTGTTGTCGATCTCTCCTTTGATATCTTCCAGGAGTTGTTTTTTATGAATTTGGGTGCTCCTGCATTGGGTGCATATATGTTTACCAGGGTTATATCTTCTTGTTGTATTGATCCCTTTAGTATTATGAAGTGGCCTTCCTTATCTCTGGCTATGGCCTTCACTTTGTGATGTATTTTGTCCGATATATGTATTGCTACCCCAGCTTTCTTTTCCTTTCCATTTGCCTGAAAGATATTTTTCCATCCCTTCACTTTCAGTCTGTGTGAGTCCCTTCTAATGAGGTGGGTCTCTTGTAGACAGCAGATGTATGGGTCATGTTTTTTTATCCATTCAGTCACTCGATGTCTTTTGGTTGGAGCATTTAGTCCGTTTACTTTTAAAGTTATTATTGAAAGGTACTTGTTTGTAGCCATTTCTTTTTTTGTGTGTGGCTGTTTTCTTTCTGAGCTTTTTATTTCTTATTTTTACACCAGTACCTTTAGAATTACTTGCATTGCTGGCTTGGTGGTGATAAACTCCCTTAGCCTTTTTTTGTCTGTGAAGCTTATTTCCCCTTCAATTTTGAATGATAGCCTTGCTGGATAGAGTATTCTTGGATTCAGTCCTTTGCTTTGCATGACTTTGTAGATTTCCGTCCATTCTTTTCTGGCCTGATGTGTTTCTGTTGAGAAATAATTTGATAATCTAATGGGAGATCCCTTGTATGTAACTTTCCGTCTCTCTCTTGCAGCCTGTAAGATTCTCTCTTTGTCCTGAACATTTGCCATGGTAATTATGATGTGTCTTGCTGTGGGTCTTTTCGGGTTTACCTTGTTTGGGACTCTCTGTGCTTGTGTGACTTTTTTCTTCTCCACTCAGGGAAGTTTTCTGATATTATTTCTTCGAATAGGTTTTCTAATCCATGTTCATCTCTCTGTTGTTCTGGCACCCCTATTATTTGTATGTTGTTTTGTTTCATGTTGTCCCAAAGCTCCCTTAGGCTCTCCTCCTGTATTTTAATTTGTTTCTCCATTTGCAGTACAGTTTGAGTGTGTTTGCTTCCTTGTCTTCTAATTCACTAATTCGGTCCTCCGCTTCTCCCAGTCTACTGTTGATACTTTCAATGTGTTTTTTATTTCAGCTATGTCGCTCTTCATTTCTTCTTGGGACATACTTAAGTTGTTGATTTTTTCATCTGTTTCTTCTACCTTCTTGCATAAGTAGTTGATTTTTTCATCTGTTTCTTCTTGCTTCTTGCACATCCGGTGCATGTACTCTAGGAACCTTATTCTGAATTCTTTTTCCGTCATGTTGCATATCTCTGTCTCACTTAGCTGCTTTTCTGGTGAGTCCTCCTTTTCTTTCCTTTGGGGGTTTCTTTGTCTACCCATGTTTGATCTCACTGACATATCTAGTTGTTGAGTCGTTCAGTGGCTGCTCCCTGGGTGGCAGTGGCTCCTCGGGCTGTCGTTGCTCCTTGTGTGGTTGTGGTAGCAGCGGCTTCTCCGTTGATAGCAGGGCCTCTGGTGGGTGCTGTTCACAGCTGTGGTGGCTCTTCTGGCTGGTGGAGGGAGGCTTCACACACAGCAACTGTTCCCCCGACAGAGCGTGTGGTAATCAGGAGGCCGCTGTTGCTTGAATCTCCTGCGTTGATTTAAAGGCACAAAATACAACACAACAAGGCACAACGTACCAGGCACTGAACACGAATGTATTTACAATATTACGAACCCCAAATAAAGGTGGCCACCCGAGCTAAGAGAGTTAGGAGATAAGGAGGAAAGAAGAGAAAAAGGTAGAGGAGAAAAAAGAAAGAAATAAAAAAAGAAAAAAAGGAGTGCAAAAATGAAATTGGAAAAAGGGAGGGGAAAAAAGAGGGGAAAAAAAAGTAAGAGAGAAAAGAGAATGAAGTATAAAAGGGGAAGAGACTATTTATATGAGGAGAAAACTCCTATAGATCTGCCACTAATACCAACAAATTACAGCAACAGATATCTGGAGATGAATACAAACTACAAACAACCAATAATATCAAGCGACGCAAGGGAAAACAGAAGCACAGAAATAACCGGGGGGGGGGGGGGGGGGGGGGGAAAATAAAAAAAAAAAACGAACTAAACCCCCAAACAAACCCAAAAAAAACCCCCAAATACTTTTCGATCCAACCAACCAACATAATACCATAAAGAGAGAAAAGGCAAAAAAAAAAAAAAATTTTGGAAAGGGAGGAAAAAAATGGGAGGGGGGTTAAGGGTTTTAAGCCAGGGAATGGGCGTGGGAATTTACCTAGGGGGAAATTTTTGGAGGGGGGGAAAAAAATTAGGGAAATCTTAAGCTGGGGTGGGGGGGAGGAAACGGCCATAATAAGGGGAAAAAGGGGGGAGGGGGGCCACCCGCAGGTCTATTTTCGCGGTAGACCCTTTGCTCAAGGACCGTTGAAATAGAATTCAGGGAATTTGTCCCAAAAAAAAATAAACCAATAAAAAGCAGTCTTTAAAATGGGTAAATTGGTCCGGCATATACCTAATTGAAAAAAAGTATTAAAGTGGGAGGGAATTTCTATGTTTAGGGGTAATATAATAAAACAAAAAAAGAATTTTTTCGCGAAACG
>NW_005879128.1:0-7182 GCF_000147115.1 Myotis lucifugus | reverse complement strand
AGTAAATGTCAAGTTTCCTTGCCTTGACAGTAAGGTAAGAAGCCCAGTAAATTACTTTCTTTTTTTTGTGTTTGTTTGTACTGGGGTTTTCTGGCTAAATGTGATAGAATAAATTTTGACTCACTTCATGTTCTCCTTAGACAGAAAAAAAATAGAAACATTAATGTTTATGCATACTTCTAGAATATTTGTCACATCAGAAAAAAAAAAGAAGAAGAAAAATGGCAAACTACTTGCTCTTTCCTGATAAAATGGATCCATATCAAAGAACCAAATGCATAGTATCTTACAGCTTTTTCTTCCCTTGGCTGTCTTAGAAAGCTTGTTAGCCAATCAAAAATTTTTCAATAAGTTCTTTTTTGTTTCTTTGTTTTAATCCTCACACGAGGATATGTTTTTATTGATTTTGAGAGAGAGAGAGAGAGAGAGAGAAACATCGATGTAAGAGAGAAACACGGATTGTCTGCCTCCCGTGCACACTCTGACCAGAATGGAACCCATAACCTTTTGGTGTAATGGACAATGCTCCAACCAACTGAGCCACCTGGCCGGGGCTCAATAAGTGCTTTTGGAAGATGCAAATTTAATGAACATGTAGGCATGTGTTACATATCAGACCCTATCTTCTATCCTGCCCCACAAATATCTGCTCCACATCGAAGCCACAATTCCAGCATTCAGGAATTCACTGTCAGGTGGCCTGCAATCCAACAACAGCAACAAAAATGCCTCATATGATTAATAATATAACAAAATCTGAGCAAAATGTACAAGACACAGGGAGGGGGTGGCAACCCTCATCTGCCAGCAGATCTCAGAAGGTCTTCAAGAGGATGGGATTCATTAGCCTGAAAAAAGACAAAAGGAACTGCTTGAACAATAGTGTGAGGATGAATAGACAAAGGAGTTATAAAGCCAGGAAGCAGGGGGCTTAGGCTTTCAAAGAGGGATGATTCGGCCTGCAATAGAAATAGCTAAATGCAAAAGCCTCTTGCCGACCATTTCCGATTTCAGGAGAGTTCCTCTAATTGCAAAGTCCCATAGAGCATTTATATATTGTACTCTTTACCTGGATTTTTTTTAAAAAAATTACAACAGCATTACATATTATATGAAGGTTAGAATTTATATGTGAGAAAAGAAGTTACATATGCATATTGAACACATATATAATCATCTTCAGTTGCAATGATTTAAGATAATTATTTTAGACATGTAAGGGTATATTTTCTCATGTATTGTTCTGTGTAGATATGTAGGTATATTTATGATCAATAATAAAAATGGATCATATTTTTCCCCAAATTCTTAGTGTGTTTTTAAAAAAACATCACAATATATTTTGAACATATCTCTCTATCTATATTATTTTAAAGAGCATGTTTATATGAAATACTTCTTATGCAATCCTTATTGTTGAACTACTTTTTTTTTGACTTGCTATACCTTAAAAAATCATTTCTCTCCCATAAATTATTAGCTGTCTAGTTGTGTCAGAGGATACTTTTTAAAATATGTTTATGCATTTTAGTAATTTTCCTATTGTATTGTTTATAAAGACAAATGTGATGCATAATGTTCATTGAAGTTGTGTGTGTGTGTTTTAAACTCCAACCCAGAAATATATAAAATGAGGCATGGAAGAACTGTCATCCCACAACACATTCTCTCACTGTCTTTCTTTTCACCCCAACTCCATTACTTGTGCTGTTGTTTAAGTATTTGGTGTGTACCTTTGCAATCTTTCATGGTTGATTCCATGTACATGTAGTATTTATTTATCATATATATATTATTGCATGCACACAATTTGTTATTTATAAAAATACTAATAATTGGCCCTAGCCAGTTTGACTCAATGGTGAGAGTGACAGACCATGAACTGAAGGATCTCAGGTTCGATTCCCGGTTGCAGGCTCCATCCCTGGCCCTGGTCAGGGCGTCCCATGGGAGGCAACCAATCAATGTCTTTCTCTCTCTCTCTCTCTCTCTCTCTCTCTCTCTCTCTCTCTCTCTCCATATCCTCCTTCCCTTACATTCTCTCTAAAATCAATGGAAAAATATCATTGGGTGAGAATTAAAAATATATCTATATTAATAGTTGTAAATATTGTCTTTCAAATAATTTAGATCATAGGTATCTTTAATAACAGGATATAAAAGTTTGATTCTTTTTAACTGAGTGGCAATATTGCATGTTACAGATTGGCCCAGTTTCACTAACTCCAACCCTAGTTCAAGTAATTACAAAGAAATTTACTTTAGGAGGAGCTAGTAAAACTATTTTCCAAAGTTTTTAGATTTATATCTGAATTTAATTCAGCTATTACATAATGGATACATTTTCACTGTTTTAGTTAAGTACAGAAATGATTAAAAGTTATTAAAAATATAAAAAATAGTACCAGAGTAGCTGGCTATATTGATTTATTATATGTTTCAAAATAGTAATAATGTGAAAAATTAAATATACTTAAGGTGAAAAAATAACATGACAAGATGACAAGGTGTTTTAATCATGGTCTCTCTGAGGAAGTGCCCCTAACACACCCACACATGGTCTATGATTCCTGTAGGTGCAGTGAGATTTGAAGAGTCATTAACAATAAGAAATAAAAGACTGAGCCACAGTATTAAAGGCACTTTCACATACAAGGATTTAAAAGACTATAATTCTGTAGAACTGCCTTCTTTTTTTTTAATATATGTTATTGATTTTTTACAGAGAGGAAGGGAGAGGGATAGAGAGTTAGAAGCATCGATGAGAGAGAAACATCAATCAGTTGCCTCCTGCACACTCCCTACTGGGGATGTGCCCGCAACCAAGGTACATGCCCTTGACCGGAATCGAACCTGGGACCTTTCAGTCCACAGGCCAATGCTCTACCCACTGAGCCAAACCGGTTAGGGGAGAACTGCCTTCTTGTTAGCAAATAATCTTTTCTCATCTAATTCTCAATTTCTTTATCTATAAAATTGTAATAATAATGGTAATATTTGTTCTGTCTTGAAGAACTGTTGTGGAGTTAGACTGTTAAGAAGCTGCATCATAATTCATATGTAAGCCAAAGGATCATCCAAGTATAAGATCTTACATTGAAAACTTCTATATGTGTGCATGTGTAATAATTACACATATATAATTATTAAATGATATAGATTGTAGCAATACCTGCACTACATTAAGAGATGGTCACCTAAGACTTTTTAGGGCAAGTTTCTTATGAAACATTCTCTCTCAACGTTATGTGAAATACATGTATCATTTTTTGTTGTAGTTTTTGGTTTCTATATCATAGTCACCTCAGTTATTGAAAAATCTTCTAAGTATTCAGAGGGTATTATGTAATAGTATTACCAAGTTTTTATATGACCAGTTGAGAAATATTAGTAGCCTTGCCAGTGTTGCTCAATGGTTAAGCATTGACCTATGAACCAGGAGGTCATGGTCCAATTCCTGGTCAAGGCACAGGCCAGATTCAGCTTGATCCCCAGTAGGGGGCGTGCATGAGGCAGCCAATGGATGATTCCCTCTCATCATGGTTGTTTCTATCCCTCTCACTCCCTCCCCCTTCCTCTCTGAAATCAATAAAAATATTTTTAAAAAAAGAAATACTAGTAACACATTAAATTTCTTTCTCAACTCCAAAACTTTATGTTCCCAGATAGGCAAAGACATCTATGGGCCATTTATAAACTTTTAGTAGGTGGAGATACGATTTTTAAATCATGACCTTTGCTTTTTTGAGTTTTTGCTTCTGTTTTATTTTCTTTTTAAAATCTCCAGAAAGTGCAACTTGCTAATTTAGCCATTAAAAGCCAAGTGTAAAATTTGTATATTTGGCCCTAGCCAGTTTAGCTCAGTGACTAGAATGTTGGCCTGTGCACTGAAGGGTCTTGGGTTTGATTCCAGACAAGGGCATGTACCTTGGTTACAGGCTTGATACCTAGCATTAGTTTGAGGCAACCAATCAATGTGTCTCTCTCACATCGTGTTTTTCTGTCTTTCCACCTCCCTTCCACTATTTCTAAAATATCAATAGAAAAGTATCAACCAGTGAGGATTAACACAGAAAATATATTTGATGCTTTCCACTCCCCTAGAATATAAAGAATTTTGAAAATATTTCTTGTTTATACTAAGAAACAGAAGGTTTTGTAAATCATATTTGGTTCTTCTTGCTAAATCACATTTGCAACAAAGCCAAGTTTTATTCTCACCATCATCATTTTTACTTTTAGATTAAATGTGTATATTCTCTGTAATAAACAGTCCTTACATACCTGGAAGTATTTGGCATAAATTCCAATAAACATGAAGTCAAAATGCAGAATAGACTATCACAGAAAAACTATGACTAACAGTACAGAGGTAGCATTTAGCAGATACATATTTATTGTTCAAAGAAATCAGAATAATAAATAAAAACAGTGACTGAGTGAGAACAACAGGAGGAACAACGTTTCTGTAAAGAATGAGAATAAGTCGTAAGAAGAAAACTTGTAGTACATTAATTATAGAAGCAAACGTGTCAGGTCCAGTCTACAAAAACAGGTAAGTTAACAGATTCAGTCCCAACCTGCCAAGATAGGCTAGTCTTTCAGTAGGGATCATCCACAGATTTTTGCTAAAGCAATAATTTTTTAAAAAAACATATTTAGTTGGACCCTGCGGGATCCACTATTTAGAAGGAGAAGGAGCTAAAACAGTGTTCAAGTCTGGAGAGCTAATGAGCACTCAGAGGAGCGGATTTCTGTGGGGGAGTTGGCCAGATTAATTCACTTATTGTGTGTCATTTAGAAAATTTACACTAGAAGATTAATTACATGTTTCTCCTTTTGAAGACCCAACATAGGAGGATATTAATGCTCCTGAGAATTAATGTTTCCTCAACTATTCATGTAAAAGAATTCTATCAATGAACATGGCAGAGAAAAACAACTTAGAGATGTACAGGACAACTTGCAGAATGAACATTATACCCTACATTAAAAACAAGAGCCATCTGGAGAGTGTACAGAATTTAAGTTCAGAAAAATAGCATAAATAAGCCACTGCCCAGGTCTACCTCTGTCTCCAATCATGTACACTCTCTGCACAGTGGTGCTATCACTCATGTTAACAGGATGATATGTTAAATGGTTTTGGGTGAAATTAAAGTATCTACTACCACTGTGATAACTATGTATGTTGTCAGGTGGGTACTGAAAATGTCAAGAGGAACATTTTGTAAAGTATATGATTGTCTAACCATTATGCTGTATACCCGAAACTGATGCAAAATAATATGTAATGTAAACTGTAATTGAAAAATGAAACTTACAGTTCTTTTAAATTATGTATATAACAATAAAAATATTATTACTATTAATAGTTCAAGCATTCATTTCTTGAAAGCACATTACTGATTTTAAATAACTCAGGGTAGATTTACATTACACACTTGCATTGGGATACTCCAATTTGGATGAAAAAACAAATATGGAGTTTTAACTCATCAGGAATTGGACCCAACTTGGAATAGGATCGTTGAAAACATAAAATACACTGGAACAGCAATGTTGATGTTCACAGTGGCACTGCCATGAGTATTTCTCTCTCAACCAGGAGGAATCCCTCACCATTCTTTGAAGTACTTTCATTCCCTAAACCTTTCCTTTGGACTGAATATCTTTCTTTGTAATCTGTGCTACCTCCCGCCAAAATTTAATCATCTTTCCCCATATTTTCATGATTATAGAAAATATTTCCACCACTCCTTACAGAGAATGAGTTTCTTCCCAAACATGTTGAAAGTGCCTTATTATTGGCCTTACTACTCTGGTATTATTACCATTTATTTTACTTATCTCTTATGGAGACTACAAGCCCATTGATTTTTTAATCTTGCCTATTTTTTAATCTTGCCTATTCATCTCCAGATTCACAAAGTTTAACACAGGGCCTTTGTATGTTACCAGTAAGTAGAATAATATGTATTAAGTGAAATACAATTAGTTTTCTTGATTTAATATAATACCAAGAATCTGCAAAATCAGTATCTTAAAATAATTTTATACTCTCTACAGGTGTGACTTTGCCAGTCACACCTGTAAAGAGTAGCAGATTAATTTTTTTTTTTTTTTTTACTTTTGAGTCTTCTATTTTTTTGGAATGAATTTGTGAAGTGATAGTATATTTAGCTTGTGCAAAAATAAGAAACTTGGCTATCTGACAGGGCCAGTTTCTGTGTCTAGGTAACACTAGAGCAGAGGTCCCAGTCTACTGACAGCAATTAACCAGCCGATCCTGAAAGCTAACCTTGGCCAACAATGAGCCACCCTATCTACTCGTGTGCTTCAACACGTCAAAGCAAGGAATCTCAGGTTCTGTTTTGATGACAACAATTGTCTGACTTACAGAATTCGGCAGAAACTCTTTACAGCCTCAATCATTTGCAGGGTAGGACTTCTGCCATTCCTGCTCTTCACAGAATAATGAGAAACTACAATAAGCAATGTAATAAAATAAAATGTCATCTAACTAATATCAACATTAGTTTCGTGACATTTAATTTAGCCAGAAATGATCACTAATGTAAATTTAGCATGGGAAGTAGAAATTATACGTTTCCAAATGGGCACTGAAAAAAACTAGTAATTTATGTATATACTATTATTTTATTGTCTATGAATGAATGATAGAGATGTGCAGAGGAGTTAAGAATATTCTTGGAGGCATGAGTTCAGAAATCAGCCCTGCCATGTACGGGGCCTTTAGTAGATGGCTTTGCCTCCATAATAGTAAATATTTTGTGGTTTAGTTGTAAAAGATTTAAAAAGATAATGTCCACAATAAATACTGTTATTAAGTTTGATCCTACGTATGTTTATTTTAAAGCACTAATCTTTTTTCTTTTTTATTGAATTTATTAAGGTGACATCTTATATAATAAAAGGCCAGCAACCATAATGGCATAACGACCAGAATGACCAATCGACCAGTCGCTATGAGGTGCAGGGACCACCTCTCCGTCCCTCCCTCCAGCTCGCAGGCTCCAATATACTGGGTTAGCCAAAGGTAAAATTAGGTAACTACATTGGGTATGGATATTAGAGAATCGTAAGGGCAGTAAGCAAAGGAATAAATTGTAGTCATCAGGGGGTAGGGTATCCTCCTATGGGGATGGGAAAAACAATATT
>NW_005879127.1:0-7182 GCF_000147115.1 Myotis lucifugus | reverse complement strand
AGCAGGGTGGGACTGGGTGAAAGGGGATAGACACAGCCTGGAGCCAACCTCCCGTGGTCCCACCCCAGCCAGCCTCACATGGGATGGTGCCCTGGCTTGAAGGGTGTCTGTGGAGTAAGCAGGGTCCCTCTGGCAGGTGAAGTCTCTCATCCTGGCCTGCGAGGATCAAGCCAAAACCAGCTCTCCAACACCTGCCCAAGGGATTGCAGATTGCAAGAGGGCAATTTTCAGGTGACTCACCCAGGAATCAGTCTCCCTCCTCTCTGGTTCCCGTGCCTCAACCAAGAACTGCAGCTGCCAAGTCACTGCAGCTCCGCAGCACCTGCGTTGAGCATCTACCCACCTGGTGGTTAGAGCACGTCATAGCTACTGGTTGGAGCATCTGCCCCCTTGTGGTCATTGTGCATCATAGTTACCAGTTGGATGGTCAGACGGTCGCTTAGCCTTTTATATATAAGGACTAGAGGCCCTGTGCACAAAAATTTGTGCACTCGGGATGGGGGGTCCCTCAGCCCAGCCTGTACCCTCTTGCAGTCTGGGACCCCTCGGGGATGACCACCTGCTGGCTTAGGCCTGCTCCCCAGGGGATTGGGCCTAAGCTGGCAATCAGACATCCCTCTGGCAGCCTGGGATATCTCGGGGAATGTCCACTTGCCAGCGGGGAGCAGGACTAAGTTGCAGTCGGACATCCTTAGCGCTGCTGAGGAGGCGGGAGAGGCTCCCACCACCACCGCTGTACTGGCATTCATCAGCCTGACTTATGGCTGAGCAGAGCTCCCCCTGTAGGAGCACACTGACCACCAGGGGCAGCTCCTGCATTGAGCGTCTGCCCCCTGGTGGTCAGTGTGTGTCATAGTGACCAGTTGTTCTTCTGTTAGGGTCAGTTTGCATATTACCCTTTTATTATATAGGATAGAGGCCTGGTGCACGGGTGGGGGTTGACTGATTTGCCCTGAAGTGTGTCCCGGATCAGGGTGGGGGTCCTGCTGGGATGCCTGGCCAGCCTGGATGAGGGGCTGATGGCTGTTTGCAGCTGGTCACACCCCCTTCAGGGTGGGGTTCCCCACTGGGGTGCCTGGCCAATCTGGGTGAGGGGCTGAGGGCCATTTTCAGGCTGGCCAAGCCCGTCAGCGACAGAAGCTCCCAGCCTCTCCTTTTTTTCTTTTCTTATTTTTTTTTCTGGGATTTACTTACCTTCTATAATTGAAACTTTGTTGCCTTCAGTGCAGCTGAGAGCCGGTTCCTGCTCACTCCAGCTCGGTGGCCACGGCCGGCTGAAAGCAGATATCTGGGGTTTATTTACCTTCTATAATTGAAACATTGTTGCTTTTGAGTGGAACTGAGAGCCGGCAGCAGGCTGGCTTCCTCTATCACTGGAGCAAGCAAGTCTCCTGTTCGCTCCAGCTCCGTGGCTGCTGGCCGCCATCTTGGTTGGGTTAATTTGCATACAGTCGCTCTGATTGGCTGGTGGGCGTGGCTTAAGGCATAGCGAGGGTACGGTCCATTTGCATGTTTGTCTTCTATTAGATTAGATATTTAAAGGATAAAAGTCAAGGATTTTCAGTAGATACCTGGGTACATGTCATAGATAGGAAACTACAAAGACATATTTCTATATTGATATTCAGATTAGTTTTGTTTTATTTTTTCCATTTCTAATAAAATAGAATAGAAATCCTTGTAGCATGCTATTTCTATGTGATGACACTTCAACTTTTATTTTGGATCAAGTACCAGATGAGATTACTGGTTCAATGGGTATCTGTAATTTAATGTTTAAAATGCTGTTAGAGAGGCAGAGTTGCCTCAAACAGACTGTTAAACTACAGCAGGAAGGCTGGGGAGGGTGGGGGGCTGGAGGGGGGGGGTAAGAAATCAACCAAAGGACTTGTATGCATGCATATAAGCATAACCAATGGACATAAGACACTGGGGGGTAGGGGAAGCCGGGGGATTGTCAAGGGCGGGGAAAAAAAAAAGGAGACATATGTAATACTCTTTGTAATAATTTAAGCAATAAAAAAAAAATAAATAATAAAAAAAAAAAAAAAAAAAGAAAGATAAAAAGAAAATGTAAAAAAAAAAAAAAAAAAAAAAAAAAAAAAAAAAATGCTGTTAGACAAATTCCTTCAAAGTTTGGAGTGATGTCAAGTTCCACTTGATGGAGGTTATGGTTGTATACATCCTTGTCCATAGTAAATATGATCAAGCTTTCAGATTTCTGTCAACCGTACTTTTTTAAAAAAAGATCTCGTTGTTTCAATCATCTTGTCCTTGATGACTAGTGAAGTGGAGCTTATTTTCATTAGAACATTATTTGCATTTTCTCTTCTTGAACTTCTTGATTATATTCCTTGCTCATTTTTTTGTGTGTCTGTTTTTTTAATTTCATTAATGTGTAATTTTTTTAATATATTTTATTGATTTTTTACAGAGAGGAAGGGAGAGAGATAGAGAGTTAGAAACATCGATGAGAGAGAAACATCGATCAGCTGCCTCCTGCACATCTCCCACTGGGGATGTGCCCGCAACCCAGGTACATGCCCTTGACCGGAATCGAACCTGGGACCCTTCAGTCCGCAGGCCGACGCTCTATCCACTGAGCCAAACCGGTTTTGGCATTAATGTGTAATTTTTGGTATAAAGTAAAAATACTTATGAATCAAATGTTAGAAATAATAAGTAGAAGCATATGCATTTTCAATTTGTGCCCATTTGGATATTGTAAATGTCAATTAGGTATAGTTCATTCAAATATTTTATTTCAGACTTCTATTTGTCATTTGACTTTGCTTATGGTTTATTTATTATTTTTAAATTTATTTTTCAATTGCAGTTGACACAGTTTTTTTTTTACCAAATAAAAAATGTAATTTCATGTAGTCGGTACTATGCATATTTTCTTATACTTTGTTTTAATATTATTATAGCTTTTTAGCTTCTTATCTATATCATAAAAGTCCTGTGGTGGTGACGCCATGATGCGTCATGACCAACTACCGGACTCACCAGGAGGTGAATTGATGGGTCCCGCAGTGGCCATGGCAGGTGGGACTTCTGGGTCCCACGGAGGCTGCAGCAGGTGGGAATTCTGGAGCATTTCAGGGCACCAGCAGCATCTAAGGAGCATTGTGGGCTGCTGGCAGCGTCTGCAGAGCGTGTGATGATTTAATAGTGCACTGGACCTCTAGTCTATATATATATATATAAAAAGCCAAGTGACTGACCATCTGTCCGTCCAACCATCCAACCAGCTGACCAGCCAGTACGTGATGCACACTGGCAATTTAAAAATAAACATTGACTTGCACATACGTGATACATATAAAGCTCTTGGGATGGATATTATTGAAATCCCCTGTGAAATGATTTGTAACGGATCTGTTCATGAAGCTACCTTTGGAAATGGTATATCTATAGATAATATTAAAAATATATCTAAATGTGTGATTCTTTGTCCTAAAAATGAGGATGTTCATAAATTAAATGAAGAAATTTTGGATAAACTCGATGGAGATTTTCACACTCATTTGAATGATGATTCAATCGATTTAACAGATGATGCCAAAAAGGAAAACTTTCCCATCGGATTTCTTAATAGTATTACTCCTTCGGGAATGCCGTGTCATAAATTAAAATTGAAAGTGGGTGCAATCATCATGCTACTGAGAAATATTAATAGTAAATTTGGTCTTTTTAATGGTACTAGATTTATTATCAAAAGATTGTGACCTAACATAACTGAAGCTGAAGTATTAACAGGATCTGCAGAGGGAGAGGTTGTTCTGATTCCAAGAATTGATTTGTCCCCATCTGACACTGGCCTCCCATTTAAATTAATTCGAAGACAGTTTCCCGTGATGCCAGCATTTGTGATGACTATTAATAAATCACAAGACAAACTCTAGACAGAGTAGGAATATTCCTACCTGAACCCTTTTTCGTACATGTCAGTTATATGTTGCTTTCTCTCAAGTTCGAAGAGCGTGTGATGTTAAAGTTAAAGTTGTAAATACTTCATCACATGGGAAATTAGTTAAGCACTCTGAAAGTGTTTTTACTCTTAATGTGGTATACAGGTAGATATTAGAATAAGTTTAATCAATTTATCAGTCATTGTTTTTATCAATGTTGTTTTATATCATGTGTTGTTTTTATATCATGTGTTTATTATTGTTATTGTTTATTTATTAATCAATTTATATGTTATTTTCATGTACATTTTACTAATTTTCTTTCATCTCTGACACTTCTATTATAGAGAAAGGGCAAATAACAATATTAAAATATTTCTCCTAATTAATTTCCTTTCAATGTGCATGAATCCGTGCACTGGGCCACTAGTATAGTATAAAATGGGACTTTTTTTTTCCTTTCAAAGAGATAGCTATTTTAGTTTTTCAAAAGTAATTCATTATTGTTTCAATTTATCTGTAGAACTGGAAAATGATTCTAACCCAAAATTTTCCCATGCTTCTAGAGTTAATTTAACATTGGAAATTATTTCAATGTATGCAATACATAAAACTATTTATTTTACTTTTCTTATTATTATGGCTTGTATATAATGTAAAATGCAAAATAATCACTGATTAAATTTAAATTACATTAAACAATAATATTAATACAAAGTACATTAATAAAATACGACAATTGATGTTTTGACCTAGAGCTAAAGTGCCATTTACAGTGGCAAGATGGTATTGAGAGATATGGTTCCTTTCCCTTTGGGACCAAACTTCTCATACTTCAGTGGACCTTGTGATGACAATATTCTCAAGCCTCTCTGATTTAAGAAACCTTACCTCAATCTACAGCATATTGTGATATCACTGTCACTTGTCCTGAAGGTATCATGAAGACTATCTCTGTAATTTTTTAAATAGTTGGCATGTTTCAAAATAATGCTTACTTGGAAGTAACATGTTTCCAAACACAAATGAGAGTCTGAGCCCTAAAATCAGATGGTCATTCAATTATTTATTTATTTATTCATGTATTTATTAATATGTTTATTGATTTTTAGAGAGAGAGTAAGGGAGAGGGAGAGAGAAAGAGAAACATTGATGTGAGAGTAAAACATCGATAAGCTGCCTCCTGCTTACCCCCTACTGGGGATTGAGCCTGAAACAGAGGCACATGCCCTGACCAGGAATTGATTCTGCAACCTTTTGGTGCACTGGACAATGCCCAACCAACTGAGCCACACTGGCCAGAGTGGTCATTCAATAATTTAGAATATTGTTCTGTATTTTATAATGTATCCTATATAATAAAAGGCTAATATGCAAATAGACCAAATGGCAGAACAACCAAACAACTGGTCGCTATGACATGCACTGAACACCAGGGGGCATGTGTGGAACATGGCGGGCATTGGCTGCAACAGGATGGTGGAGCAGGTGAGCGGGGACACCGATCACTGTCATCGGGGCGAGCCTCTGGTGGTTACTGAAAATTCTTTGCTCCTGCACACTGCAATCCCGCCTGTCACTCGCACCTGCAGCCAGCGCCAGCCCCAATAGTTCCACGCCCTCAGCAGGTGCGAGCAGATCCAGTACCATCAGCACGTGCGAGCAGCAGCAGTGGGAGCGGGGCTGCTGGCAGACAGGGGACCAGGGGCTGTGGTGGGAGGGGCCAGGCAGGGGGCCCAGAGGATGGGCTGAGACCCGCCCTTGTGCTCACTGCAGCCTCACAGCCCACAGTTTCTTTCAAGGTGCATGAATTTGAGCACTGTGACCCTAGTATTAAAATAAAAAATGCCAAGTGTGAAAAGTATTGTCAAGAAGCATGGGAATAAGCCCAGGGAACATTGTGTAGAATATTGCTCTATGGGATTCTCTCTTTCTCTTTAATGAAGGTCTACAGTGTAGCTGTGTGAATAAAAACCAGAGCAAAAACAGAGGGCATACATTTCACACCAGCAATATGCAGACACTCCACTAGGTGCTCTCTAGCCATAATCCTCTCACAAACCCTATGGAAGCACATTAATCATGACCACTTACCTAAGATGAAACTGAAGCTCAGGGAAATTGGAGAATTCCCCGGAACCACACAATTATTAGGTAAGAGACTTAGGTTTGATACTTAAATTGCATCTTTTCAAAACCCCTGTCTTTCTGCTCCCACCCCTGGAGCAATAACTTTCCACTGCGCCTTTGCTATTTAACTGGTTCCTGCTCACTACATATGGCTTCATTTCACTGCTCTCATATTTGCTGAAAAATGTTAGACGAGGCAAACAACTTATTGAAGAAATGAGCCTATGGCAGTCAATTTCATTCCAAAGCTCTTTCAAAACCTTGCCAACATTTTAGCTGAGTTGTGTGTGTGTGTGTGTGTGTGTGTGTGTGTGTCCCCATATGGATATGGTACCATCTTTGTGAAAAAAATTTAAAAACATACTTTATCATAATTAACAGCAATATGATTATGCAGATGGCCTAAAGCTACACAGGCATACAAGAAAATGACATAAATGAAGACACACAGAAAAATTGGGGAGATCAGACTAGCATGTTTAATGCCCTGAATTTTTGCCTAAATTGGATTCAGTGATAGTTTCAGCAAAACTCCCTCCTGCTTTACACCTGAAAGCAGATGGAGGCAGATTGCATCACGCGTTCAGTCCTTTCAAATTACAATAGTTTATGATGCTCATCTGCATTTTAATCAGATCCAAAGGATTTATTCTGAAAATGCATCAAGACAGCCTATTTTCAGCACCTGGAAATTCATCAGAGAGTTTATAGCCAATCCAGTAAAATATGTTGCACATTTTTCCTTTGTATCCCTTTCTCCTGAGTATATAATATTATATAGATAGAGGTTCTGGTAGTTTTACAAAGCACAGTCCATAATCATTTCAAATAGGGACAGAGAGGTGATTTAATTCCCCCAAATCATTTCTATTAATAGTTAACTCCTGTTTCATAAGTCTAACAAAATAATTTAAAGTATGCTATATTCTAAAAACAAAGAATATAATTAGTAGTTTGAAGCTTATGCCTACTACAACCTTTGTTAGATCAAATGAGAATTGATGAGCACGAATCCAGCCTCAGAAGATAAATGAGGCATCTGAATAGTATTTTTTGTGGCCAAATGGCATTTTGTGGTAGTATTTTTGTGGCAATGTATTTGGTGTCACTTCTACCATCCAGTCTTTTCATTTACTTT
>NW_005879126.1:0-7184 GCF_000147115.1 Myotis lucifugus | reverse complement strand
CTCAGTGGATAGAGCGTCGGCCTGCGGACTGAAAGGTCCCAGGTTTCGATTCCGGTCATGGGCATGTACCTTGGTGGCAGGCACATCCCCAGTAGGGGGTGTGCAGGAGGCAGCTGATGTTTCTCACTCATCAATGTTTCTAACTCTCTATCCCTCTCTCTTCCTCTCTGTAAAAAATCAATAAAATATATTTAAAAAAAAAAGAAACATCAATGATGAGAATCATTGATTGGTTGCCTCCTGCCCACCCCCTTCTGGGGATAGAGCCCACAACCCAGGCATGTGCCCTTGACTGGAATCGAACCCAGGACCCTTCAGTCCACAGGCCAACGCTCTATCCACTGAGCCAAACCGGCTAGGGCTAAAAGCCTGGCTTTTAGATGCGACTCATCATTTAGTGTCTATCTGCCCTTGGCCAAAGCCCTTAGCTTCTCTGAATCTCAGTTTCCCCACCTGTGAAATGGGAACGTTAATAATACCAGATCAAATGAGCTCATCGGCATAAAGTGCTCAGCTAGTTTCTGGCACAGAGTAAGTACTCAATAAGCAGTTATTTTGTTATTATTATGGCCCTCCCAGATTAGACTCCACGTGCTAAAATTTAATAACATTTTGTTTCTTCGTATTTATTTCTGCAGTTTATTTCTATTTATGGCAAACTATACTGAGTCGCCATTTACAGGCGTGTTACGAAGTTTCCTTTTTAAATACATTTATTTAAGCTAAAGTGGGTCAATACAGAAACGAAAAAAGTGAAAACATAGTGCAGTGGCTCACAGATGGGTGAGACACTGGGAAGGTGTGAGGCAGAGAGAAAGTTTGGGAAACACCCAGATAGTAACCTGTGTGTAAAGCCCACGGAGGATGCCTTTTCCAGGACCCTGAGATGAGCGGCCCGCCTCGCTGGGGGCCTGGCCCCTGGAGTGAACCACGGATGCTGTGGCCGGTCTGGCCAGAAACCACTGGGCTGGAGGCTGGGGACTGGGGAGTGTGTGCGTGCGGTCCCTTTGAGGAGGGAAACCAAATCCTTCTACAACTTCTAAGGAGAGACTTGGAGCAGCTTGGAAATAAAAACATCCCAGCTCTTGTCTTCGAGGTGTTACAACGCCGTTCCGTTGCCTGGCAACCGTGCAGGTGTGTGATAGGGCGAGCGGCGTTCCCAGGGAGCCAACCAGCGCCCGCCGGGCCGGCCCAGGTAGGAGCTGGCGGGATGGGGCGGGCCTGCAGCCGCAGCCGCATCGCATCCTGCATCCCGTACCTGCTAGTGCGTCTGTCACCCTCCTGCTGCCCCTCCTCCTGCTCCTCTCTGAGAGGGAGGAACCGCCATTGGCTCTGGGCGTCGAGGTTTGGGCGGCTTCCAGGAGCTGGCACCCGTGCTCCTGCCTCCACTGCTGCCTCTAGCCGGTGTTGGGTCACCCGCTTGGGAATCAGTGGCCAAGAGCCCTGCCCTGCTGCAAACCGACCCCCCAATCCTATACACACACACACACACACACACACACACACACACACACACACACTCTCTCTCAGTATATTCCGAGAAACAAGAATGGGGGTGGGTGGCACCCTCCTCTCTGGAATCCGGCTCTCCCTTGGCACACAAACACACTTCCTTCTGTCCCCAGAGAAGGTGCTAATGGAGCAGAAGCCTTCACAGGAGGAACTTGGTGGACTTAGCCATCCAAGCGGAAGCACTGGGTGGGTTCTGCAGCCAGGAAGAGTCTGAGGGGCTGGCTTGCAATGAGGCCTGCATTTGGATTCCAGCTCCTGACTGACTGGCTGCGTAACCTTGAGCAAGTCAAGTAACTTCTCTGTTTGCACATCTGTAAAATGGGGAAACACAGGACTCACATTGTGAGGGCTGCTGTGCGGACTGAGTAATACACATAGGACATTTAGCACAGTGCTTGGCAAATGTTTAGTTCTCAATCTCAGGGAAATAAGTACTTCCACTAGGGCCTGAAAGCTGTTTCCACCAGGCACAAGCACAGAATTGCACATGGTGTGCAGGCGGCCTCTCAGAGGTGGGACTCAGTGAAGGATGGTGGGCTACCCTGCTACCCATGTGGTGGCCACGCCCAGCCAGCAGAAGGTGTGGCCCTGTATTTGCTGCCCTCTGGCACAATTTACAACCATCCTAAAGAAACACCAAGTGAGGGGGTGGCTGGTGGGGACACTCAAGTTTTACCCTCTCCAGGCCTGGCCCTGCCTTTTCTCTCTCCCTCTCAGGTAGCAGACTCACCTTCCCTGGACAGTGGTTACTTACATGAAAATCAGCAAGGCTGGGCACTCCACAAACACACACACACACACACACACACACACACACACACACTCCCTGCTTCAGGGAAGAAAGGGGGGAGCAGGCCAGCCCATTCCAGCCCTTTGCCCAAAGGGCAGCCCTTCTCCTTGGAGAGTGCCTCTCTCCTCCGCACCCTCTTCTTCCTTTCTCTACTTCCAAGGCAAACAGGCAAGGAGGCAAGCCAAGTGTGAAAGTGATCCGCCACTCCTGCCGCTCCTGCTGGGAAGTATGTGAAGAATGAAATCTCTGTGGCTGAGGCGAACCCCATCCAGCCCCCAGGAGGCTCCTGGGAAGCCTTTCTGAACCCCAGTGGCTGAAGACCTAGAATTCATCCCACGCTCCCAGGCCTGGGGGTTCCTGCAAATCCCTGTACTCCAAATCCACTTGGCTCAAGTGCGCTTTCTTAAAAGAATTAATTCCACAGATCCGGGCAGCCATTGATGTTTACATGGGGTTTTTAAAAGCTTCTGCTTTTCGCCCTGGCTGGTTTGTCTACAGAGCGTCGGCCTGTAGACTGAAGGGTCCTAGGTTCAATTCTGGTCAAGGGCACATGCCCAGGTTGTGGGCTCGATCCCCAGTTGGGGGTGTGCAGGAGGCAGGCCGATCAATGATTCTCTCTCATCATTGATGTTTCTCTCTCTCCCCTCTCAGAAATTAATAAAAAATATATTTAAATAAATAAAAGCTTCTGCTTTTCATTGGAAAGCCAACATATTAACATGTAAACAGTTGTGCTCGACTCTGCTTGGGTGTTTGGGCTCCCCCTCCTCCCCCTTACACACACACACACACACACACACACACACACACACCTGCTTCTTTATAGTTTTCTATACTTTTCAAATTTTCCCCAGATGGCATGTTTTACTTTTGTAGTAAAAACAAAACAAACAAAAAAACTAAAAATAAAAACAAAAGATTAATGAGTGGGCCTGCTCAGCAACCTGTTTAAATTCTTATCGGCAAAGTAGCAGTGTTTCCCTGGGGGCAGAACTGGCCTGTGTCCCTGCTCCAGGCTGCTTTCTGGAGGACTTTGGGAGGGAAGGCGGGGAGGTGCTGATGGGACTAAGGGCTCCAGGTGAGCCCCTGTGACCCTGCGGCAAATGGCTGTGCTCATAGCGGCAGCAAGAGGCCAGCAGCTGCCCAGGGCACCAGCCAGAAGCTGCCCTTTGATGAGGCCTAGACACAAAGCTGACTCCATCCTGGTATTTTCTCTTTGCTCAGCTCTGTCTCTCCAGAGACGTTAGGGAAATGGGCTCTTGCGGGGGGGTGGGGGTGGGGGGGCTTTCATCCCTGCAGCTGCCTCGGCTGCTCTGCCCACCCTGACCCAGCCCAGCCCAGCCCAGGTCATGCCCCCTTCCAGCTCGGCCTGCTCCTGCCTGATGTGGGGACACTGCCCTAGGCATTGCCCCGGGAGCTCTGTCCATGAGGCCTTGCCCACTGTGCTCCCAGGAAGCTCTGGGCCCAGGCAGAAAAGGAGACTCAGCAGGATGCTGGAGAGGAAAGGGTGTGAACCCCAAGGGGCAGGAATGGCTCTTCTAAGATGGTAACAGTAGGTGAGAATTTACAGGTGCTGACCACAGGGCAGGCGCTGTGAAATCCCTAGCCTTCTCCACACCCCAGCGCACGAGGTGTTATTATCTGCTTTCTAGATGACAAACCTGAAGCTCAAAGAGGTTCAGAGGCTCCCACAACACCCACCAGCAGAAAGTGACAGAGCAGGAGTCACATTCAGGCACTCTGGTCGGCCTCCGGCTCACGGCGGCACATTTCTTGCCACCATATTCCCAGCTCAGAGCCTGGCACGCGGCTGACACCCAACAAATACTAGTTGAATGACTAAGGCAGGGACTGAGGTCGCTCACAGCTTCTATGCCCCTGGCCCCCCATCTTCCCATCGACCTGCCCAAAGCCTGGGCCTGGACAAAGCTCATCTCAACAGACACGAAGGGAAGGGCAGAGCCACACACAGCAGGTCCCTCCTCAGATGCCCTGCAGGCAGCCCTGGCCTCTCCCTGCACAGGGTAGACTGCCAGGGCTCCCCAGGTCTGAAGCCTGCTGGGTACCCCTGAATGGAGTGAGCGGGGGCTAAAGCAACTTGCTGAGCTGGGAAATGAGGAAGGGGGTGGCTCAGCAGGCAGCAGAGTGAACACAGGAGAAGGGCAGTGGCAGGCAGGTCACTGTCTACAGGGAAACGTGTCTCCCTTGCTGAGAGCTCCTTGAGGGCAGGCTGTCTTTTCACAGTTCGAGATCAAGCACCCAGCAGGGCAGCACCCAGAGAAGTGGGCAGGCATTCGGCGGGTGAGCTATGCTGAGACCTCACCTTCTCCGCAGGACTCTTGTCCATTAATGATCCCACTAGACGCAGCGGTTCTCAACCTGTGGGTCTCGACCCCTTTGGCGGTTGAACGACCCTTTCACAGCGGTCGCCTAAGACCATCCTGCATATCAGATATTTACATGACGATTCATAACAGTAGCAACATTACAGTTATGAAGTAGCAACGGAAATAATTTTATGGTTGGGTCACAACATGAGTGACTGTATTTAAAGGGCCAGAAGGTTGAGAACTGCTGCTAGAGGCAGGTTTACAGGGATTCTAATGAAACATCCACAGCCCCTCCCGAGGCCCCGCACCTACTTCTGTATTTATGGCTTGTTATGCTTTTTCACAGAATTGAGCCTGAATAAACTTTAGGCTCCACGAAATCTGAACTGGCTCAGAATGCCAAAACCTGGAAACTTCCTCCAGCCTGCTTCCAGATGGCTCTTGTACACAGGTTTTCTTGGGGAAGAAAAGTGAAAGCCAGGCTAGAATGAGAAGGGATGGTGGGGGCCCTGAGGCCAAGGAAACCCCCAAATCACAGCCAGATCTTGGTCACAATGGAGACTGTGTCTATACCAAATGCAGACAGGAGGGATGGTCAGCATCCCTCCCTTCACCCCACTTCCCCATTTAGTCAAAATATCAGAGTCGCAAAGTTCTTAATCTTTTTGAATGGGAAGGTCCTTTTGAGAATCGGAAAGCCCTGGATGGGCTAGATTACGCCCCCTCCACACACACACACACACACACACACACAGAACAGTGCACATCATTTCAGGGGGTGATGAACGTCTGAGGCCCACGGGTGGCCCTGGAGGAGGCAGAGAGGCCAAGGTTGAGGGCCCTGCTGTGGAGGCAGCATGACAGACAATGCATAATAGTGACAGTCAGGAGACTGGGTTCCATGCCAGCTTCTCAGTCCCTTCACCTCCCCATACCTCCACTGGGCTCTGTGGTGTTCTCCGAATTCCTTCCGACGCTAGCATTCTGCTGGCTTCTGTGACTTCCCTCTTCTGCAGGCCTGAGCACTGCCCCCAGACCTTACATGCATTTTTCATACTTGGCTCATTTAATTCTCTCCATGATCCAATGGATCAAATATTCTTTGCTCCATTTTACAGATCAAGAAACTCCTCTGTCAGGACAAGGGGGTAAAGGAACACCCTGGGAGTATGGTCAGTGGGGGGCTCGGGTTTGAACCTGGGTCTGTTGGACTGCACAGCACAAGCCTGCAGCTTTCCCACGGCTCACACCAACACCCTCGGTCCCCTCCTTCTGTTCACACCGTGTCAACTGTGCCTTGAAATGGGTCTCTCCTTCTACATCTTGCGCCTCTTGGCCTCAAGCCACCTGCCTGTCCCCAGGGCGGTAGCCACCTGGCTGATGGGAGAGGAGGACCCCATTCTCATGCAGCTGGATCAAATCCTACTGAGCTGACCCCTCCTGGGGCCACTGCTTCGTTGGGGGACAATCAATGGCTGTGGGTGATTGCTGGACGCTTAGGCACGGAGTAGCATCAGCCAGGTTTGCATGCCCAGCTTAAAAGCCCAGATTAATCGCCCTGGGCTGCTTCTGTCACACACAGGGATATATTTTCTTCTTGGAATTTACAAGTAGTTCCATCTGAGAAATAAACAACCAGAGATAAAAATTACATTGTCACAGTGCAGGTGTGATCGATGTAGGACGCGAGCCGTCGTGGTGGCTGCGGAGGTGCTCTGCCGGCAGAATCCTCCAAATGAGACCTGGAGGGGCCCCAGGTAAACGGAATGAGATGCTGATGGGACCTCAGCCGAGTGCGATTTACAGGTCATCACTCTAACACCTGGGGTGGGGTGCGGATGCTGGCCTCCAGGAGCCCGGGTGAGAGGTGGATTGGCAGGAGACCCCTCAGGCCGCCCTGAGGGGACAATCGGACAGGCCCCAGGCGAGGAGCAAGCATCACCTTGGCAGCTCTGTCTCCACCGAGCCTTCAACTACCTCCCTGTCTTATCTCTACTACTACCAGCTGAAGGGAGCGAAGCTTACCTGTGAAGAAGACCACCTGGGAGGAGGCCACAGGAAGACCAGGCTGGATTGGGGGTAATAATTAATAATAATAATAATGACATTTATTCAGTACTTACTATGTGCTTGGCAACGAGGATTATCTCATATTATCAATCTCCTGACAACCATCTGAAGAAGGTACTATTATTATCCCCACTTTACAGATGACAAACTGAGGTTCAGAGGTTAAGTGATTTCCACGAGGTCCCTGGAGTGGGCTGAGTGGTGGTCCCAAAAAGACACGTCCATGTCTAAATCCCGGGAACCTATGAATGTCACCTTATTCAGAAAAAGGGCCTCTGTGGGCGTAATTAAGAATCCTGAGACGAGATTAGCCTGGATCACCCAGATGGGCCCTGAATGTAATGCCAAACGTCCTTGTGAGACGCAGAAGAGGAGAAACAGCGAAGGGAGAGCCTGGCGAAGACAGAGGCAGAGACGGGAGTGATGCAGCCACATGGAATGCCAACCGGCGCCAGAAGCTGGAGCGGCAAGGGACAGATCGT
>NW_005879125.1:0-7184 GCF_000147115.1 Myotis lucifugus | reverse complement strand
TTCTGCTTCTCCACCACCCCTGGCCCTTCTCCCTGGACTGGCTGCAATTGGCCTTCTTTCCCTCCCCAGCCCATTCTTATTCACCAGGGGACAGACCAGGCCCGAGGTTTTGGACTGCCCCTTAGTTTTGCCTTGTCTAATGGTGGCGTGACACAGAGTACAGGTGACTTGGCAGGTGTTCTTACAGTCAATGGGAAAGAACCGTCTGACATCCAACGCGGGCTTCTGACTTGTGGTATCTGGAGTGCCTGGGGAATGCCCTTGAGAAACCCAGTCCTTGGTCTCTTTCATAGTTCTGACCAGCTTCTTCAAGCAGGGTGACTGCTGGAGGCTCAGCAGGGATGACGTCTCCCCGCTAGGAAGCAAATGCCTCTTCTTCCACTTCTTGAGGCATCGTACCTCTCTGTCCAGACAGGCCCTGAGGATGTCAGCTTGCCTCACCTTCTCATTCTCACTAGGCTGGCCCACCTCTGACCTATCACTGGGGTAGAAGGGGCCGGGCTAGAGCTGAGCCGGGGGGCTTTTGATTTCTTTCCTGCCAGTTGCCCACCTCTCTCCATTCACGGGCCTTCTGTTTGGACACCTCCTCAGGCTGCACAGAGGGCTCCGGCCCAACCCCAGATTTCACAACACAGAGTTCACAGTCTCCCTTTGGCCTATTCTGCCCCCCGCTGGCCTGGCTCTTTGCACTAGTTGAGTGAAAACCAGGCCTCCCCAGTGTGCAGGCTCTTCTCTTCCTGCTGCGGATGCATTGGCCCAAGGTGCCTTCCTCCTGCTCCTCCAGGGAGACTTGATCAGTGAGGCGACGGAAGAGCCACTGGGGAAGGAGTGGGGTCTCTTCCTTCGAAGGGGAAGATCCCTCACTCCCCTTTTGGGAGCCAGAGGGTCTGATCTTTCTGCGACCACTGCTGGCCTTCTCCTCTCTGTCTACCCCAGGGGACAGACCAGGGCTGAGGTTTTGACCCCCGTCTCTGGAAGGTCCTTCCTGGCACCCCAGCCACATCCACAAAAGGTGTTGGTAGCTCTGGTGTTGAACTCAGAGTCAGGAGAAGTCATTGTGGCAGCTGGACTCTGGGGTCTGGTCATGGGGGAGACAGATCCTGAGGGTATATGTCTCCTGGGGGGCTTTTTAATTTTTTCCACTTCCAACATGCTTGGGAACTTGGGGAAACAAGATGGGCCCAGTCTGCAAAGCAAGATGAAAAGAATGGCTCTCAGCTGCCCTACTCAACTTTGGAGAATGCTGAGGGGGAAGGTGAGGCCCTGAGGGGAGAGAAGACAGCAGAGGACAAAAGGTGTAGAGAGATAATATGAAATCAGCCCCAAGACAAAATTCTCAAGACCTCAACCTCCTTGGAGAAGGCTGCCATTCACTCCCCAGACCCAATGGAGCAGCTCTCAGCTCAAATCCCCACAGCGCTCTGCACATTAGTGGTTTCTGTGTCCATCTTCTTTGCCAAACTAACTGGTGTTTCTCTTTTTTCTCTCAATGTTTATTGAGAACCTAGTGCGCACCTGGCAATTCTCCTGTGTAGTGGACGCAATATACAGCAGGCAAGGCCACTACATGCATATGTAGGGACAGACCTGAATAAGATTCACTCACAACAGGTAGAATCAGCGCAGGGGTATAGTATGAAGAGGCAGGCGCAAGGCTGGGAGACCTCAGGGAGGAGAATGACCTTGCCAAGGAGTCAGGCGTGTTTCCCTATAGAGACGCAGGCACCAGACACTGTAAATGCAAGCCAGGAGGGGGCAGAGCCTACCAGCCTCTGCATCCTGAGCACTTGGTTGTACCTGGCACACCGCGGGCCACCAAAAATAGGTAACATAGCTCATTCAGGAATGATGCAGTCTGAGACTTCCTAGGCCAGAGGCCTGGCTCAACTCCTTTGACATTTCTTCTCTAAAAGTCATCCTCCAGCAGAGAACACAGGGTGGGGTAGCTCCTAATGCCAGTGACTCTGGCCCCCTCATGTCCTCTCATTCTCCTTTCTGTCAGAGACACTCTTGAAGGGATGGTTATAGTTTGTCACCTCTTGTTCCCCTCAAAGCCTTCTCATCTCTGTCTCAGGCCCCCACTGCTCCTAGTCACTCTCTTGCCAAGGCCCCCCGTGACCCCAATGGCGTTTTCTGTAACAACTGAAGCACCTGCCCACGGCCTCCGTTTGGAGACTGTCTCCTCATAGCCCTGGGACACATTTTCTTGGTTTTCCTCTCATCTGCATCTCTTCGGTCTCTGTCTGGTCCTTTTCCCTCTGTCTATCCCTTAATGATGTTTCCTAAGAGATTATCTTCTCTCATTCGACACCTTCTCCCCACCTGGGACTGCATTTATACACCAACTACTGTCCAGCCTCTCTCTGGCTCACCTGCTCTTTCTACAGCCAACTCAAACAGACATCTGTCCACCCAGATGCTCAGACCCCAAACCGAGGCATAATCCTTAACTCCTTCCCCCTCATTCATTTTCCTGGAGATTAGGTCAAATCCAGAGCTTTCAAAAGGAAAGTGACATGAAGAAGTCAGAAGAGAAATATGTGGAGAGAAGAAAGGAAAATGAAAGGGCCTACTGAGGTAGAATGTTTCCTCAGGAGAAGATTCAGAGAAAAGATGGTTTAAGAAACTTCAGGAAGGAAATAGTCTTCCTCTTTTCAGAGCAGAATGAAATGCTGGCTAAACAAGATTTAAAACCAGTACATTCTGACTCTGAGTGACATTAACCATTAAGGATCACCAGGGATGGCAGGACTGCCTCTGCAGGTGACAAGCCCACCGAAGAGGCTCATGTGAGACTCTGCCCAGGGAGAAGGGTGGGCAATGCCATTCTGAGAGGCTCCTTCCAGCTGGAAGAGCCTCAGGACTAAGAGGCAATGACCTCATGCCCATCATGCAAGAACTCATGATAGCATTTCAGAGGCAGTGATATATGAAAAATTCATTTAAGGCTAGTAGGGGGTAGTTCGATAAATTTAACAAGTGTTTATTTACAGATTAAACAATACATTAGGCATGTATTGTATATAAGAAAGGTTAACGGGGAATCATTTTGGGGGTCTGGAACAGATTAATTCAATTTACATTTATACCAAATCACATGTCTGAATCCCCCTGGAAGGTGACGCTGTGGAGGGGCTGAATAAAGGTGTGAATGAGATGCAAGACACTATCCTGGTCCCAGAAAAAGTGCTCTAGGATGTCAGAACTGGAGGGGACTTACCTCAGTTATTCTATGATTGAAGAAACAGAAACCCAGAGTGGTAACGTGATGGTCAGTTACCACTCTGGGGCAGTGGCAGAGCGGAAGACAGAGCTGGCACTGGGCCTCCAGAAGCAATCTGCAGGCTTCCTCATTACTGGGAACACGGAACCAGATACTGAAACCAGGCCTGCATGTGCCCTGCCCTCACCGACGATGGTAGAGAAAAGGAAAGAGCCTGTGTGTTAAGGCCCAGCCTGGGTCACACCAATCCCATTTTGTTCCCCCATTAGCCTTGTCCCCTCAATTTATCTGTATTCTACAGATAAATTATAAAAAATCATCAAATACAGCCCTGACCGGTTTGGCTCAGTGAAGAGAGCGTTGGCTTGCGGACTCAAGGGTCCCAGGTTCGATTCCGGTCAAGGGCATGTACCTTGGTTGTGGGCACATCCCCAGTGGGGAATGTGCAGGAGGCAGCTGATCAATGTCTCTCTCTCTCATCAATGTTTCTAACTCTCTATCCTTCTTCCTTCCTCTCTGTAAAAAATCAATAAAATATATTTAAAAAAATATCATCAAATACAATCACACCTTGTTTCTCAAATGTCTCCTATCTCAAACTATTCGGTTCTCAACCAAGTTGTTCATAGAAAAAAATGTTTTAGTTGTCAATCAAAATGTGTTTTTGACCTGACAACCCTTTCATACTGATACGTGAGCATGACAAAAAGCATCTCTTAGGCAACTAAGTAGAGAATGCTTTTGTTGCTGTGAAATCGAGGATTAGCACAACTTTAAAAGCAGACAAAGGCCATCAAGAGTGCTAATGTTGTGCCTGGCCTGATGTGGCTCAGTGGTTAAGCATAGACCCATAAACCAGGTCAGGGCACATGCCTGGGTTGCAGGCTCGATCCCTAGTAGGGGGTGTGCAGGAGGGAGCTGATGGATGATTCTCTCTCATTATTGATGCTTCTCACTCCCTTTCTCTGAAATAAATTTTTAAAAATATTTTAAAAGGTGCTAATGTTGCCAAGGGTGTGGAAGTGCTCACAAAACAACAATCACAGACAATTGAAAAGGCAGAAAAACTGTTGTTGATTGGATAAATGAAAAGCAGTTAGCTGGTGATAGCATTTCAGAGGCAGTGATATACGAAAAATTCATTTAAGGCTAGTAGGGAGTAGTTCGATAAATTTAAGAAGTGTTTATTTACAGATTAAACAATACATTAGGCATGTACTGTATTGTTAATGGGGAATCATTTTGGGGGTCTGGAACGGATTAATTCAATTTACATTATTTATAATGGAAAAAAATCACTTCTCTAACAGCCTTCTAGAACAAATTAGGGGCGAGAGCCAAGGTTCCACTGTATCTACTATGAGTCAGCACCGTACCCTAAAGATTCGAATACAGGAGAGTAACTTCCTGGCTGGCACTTGGAGCTCATGACAAGAAGACACCCTGGAAATGGGCTCATGGCACTGAAGCAAGGCAAGTGGTGGGGCTGACCTTGAGGTAAATCTAGCCTATGAGAGTGGAATTCAGATTCAGTCTTGTAAGGAGTCGCATACTTGAGGCTGCTGCTTCAGGATCCTTATCTCCTGGGTAGATCCAGGATCTTATGCAGTCACTGCCACGGAATCACCCTTCTCTTCCACTGAAGCACATCAGATGACAGTGAGGCTGACACTGTAAAAAGCCAACGCTGACACTCAATGAATATAAAATATTCGGCATTTTATTAGTGAGAAGTTACTGTGACACTTCTCACAACAGATGACAAACGCACATTTGAGGACAAGTACAAGATGGAGACTCTCGGGCTGCACACCCGGCAGCGGGGCCACACTGGCAGGCTCGGCTCTGGGAAGCAGGAGGTAAGAGGGCTGGAGCAGGTAATGGCAGAGGGACTAGAGGGGAGGGGACAGTCTGAAGAGCTATTCAGGAGGCATGTTCTACTTGAGTTGAGATGGAGGACAAGGAAGAGATACAAAGGGATTCCCTTATGATTAATATAGTTCAGTTTTAGAGATACTGATTTTAAGGTTCTTCTGTAACAAATCTTCAGGAATAGATGTGACAGATACATGGGTCAGGAGACAGGTCTGAGCCAAAGATATGGATCCATGTAAAAGTCTCCTGAGAAACTGACGGGAAATGCCAGAGGGAAAGAGTGGAGAGTGGTTGCCCCAGCAATGCCGACACTGTGGGGAGGGTGGAGAATGAGCAGACTTCGAAGATGACTGACAGGCAAAGGAGGGAGACAAAGAAAAACATAAAGTGATGTTAGGGAAGCCAGGAGGTTTTCCAGAAAGGATAGATAAGGTCAAAGGTCGGTGGATGAAGATGGAGCCCAGGGCTGTGCAATAAGTGGTACTTGCAATGCCAGGAGTGGTGGGAAGGGAGGGTTACGCTTTGGGATGAGAGGGCAAAGGCTTGGCTGTGTCTCTAAGCAGAGCATGCATGTCAAACTTGCGGCCCACAATGAATATTTTTGCAGCCCAGCCAATATAACGGTATGTAAGAAACTTTTTAATAAAAATTTCATAACTTAATTTTTACAATATCCTGTTATACATAATCTCTATATATATAAGCCTAATATGCTAAGTGTCCGACCAACCGCTCGACTATTCGGTCGACCGCTTGATCAGTCGCTATGATGCGCACCGAGCACCAGGGGGCAGATACTCCAACCAGTAGGTTAGCTTGCTGCTGGGGCAGATCAGGACTGGGCAAGATGGGCTGGACACGCCCTGGAGCCCTCCCACGCTGGCCAACCTCCCACAGTCCCTATCGGGACTGGGCAAGATGACCTCCTGTGCACAAATTCATGCACTGGGCCTCTAGTTATTAATAACGAACTACAGCATTCACTAATTACTATAATAGTATTGAATTCATTTCCCTTACACGCCTTACACGCAGGCACACCATTTCTCTCCACTAATTCTAGCAGCGAATATTTTAGCAGCCGATTGCCATGTCATTAGTCTTGGACTGACTTGTTTGGTGTGCACAACAGGAAATATTTTGCTTTTGAAGAACAAGAAAAATAGGTTTATTTGCATTACACTTATTAATTTGTGCAGTTATCCAGTGTCTGGTAAGTTAATGTTCAAGAAAAAATATTTTTATTAAAATGTTCTATTATTTTATGTTAACAATTACTCATTTATTTCAGCCCTTTGTGTTCAGCATGTCTCTATTAAAATAAACCTACGTTTCTATGAAAATTGAAGCTTTTGGGGTTTTTTGCACTATTGACAAAGGCCAGCCACTCCATCAGGTGGCAGGCTGAGACCCAGTGGTCTGAAAGCTCCCAAAAGGGCTGATGGGTTGGGAGGCCACACTGCTGCTGCAGCTGCATGAGGAGCTGCCGGGCCGCTGCACCCTTGTTTATTTGGCCCGTGTCAGCCTTTGAATTTGACACGAAGTAGAGAAACAGGCAGTGGGAAGAGGGGTAAGATGGACATTCAGGAGACAGGGAACAAAGGCAGGAGGTTCCCCAGGGAAGGGATCCACAGCACCAGTGGTGGGCGGGTTTATCCCTGGAGGCGAGAGAGAACCTACTTCTGATAGAGCAAAAGGAAGGATGGCTGTGTTGGCCGCTAAGTCCTTCAGTGTGTGTAGGAGAAGGAACTGAGGCAGTTTATGCAGAGGAGCCTAGATTCCCCAGGGGAAGCCACCGACTCCCAGAGGCAGCAACCTGCTGGTTGAGCCTGGGACTGGTGGTGGTGGTGGTGTGGCCTCAGCTCTTTCCTATGCCTGTTCTGGCTCCATGGGTCAGACTCCTCTGATCACCCTAACCAGGCCTTTTCCCGGGGCATGGCCAGAAGGAAAGGGTCACTTTTCCATGTCTCTTGTGCCTGCTGCACGCCAAGGCCTTGTGCAGACCTCAGCCCACCCTGGGCCTTTGGTAAACATGCTAGACCAGTGGTTCTCAACCTTCCTAATGCCAAGACCCTTTAATACAGTT
>NW_005879124.1:0-7185 GCF_000147115.1 Myotis lucifugus | reverse complement strand
AATCAGATATCACCTGGGGATGATGGAGCATGAGGAACCTGATTAGAAATCGCAGGTGATCAGATATCAAGGATGGGGAATTCTGGCTGAACTGACCTAGCGGGATTCTTGCTAAAATTGAGCTCTTGCCCTACCTGGTTTGGCTCAGCAGATAGAGCATCAGACTGTGGATTGAAGGGTCCCGGGTTCGATTCCAGTCAAGGGCACATGCCTAGGTTGTGGGCTTAATCCTCAGTAGGGGGCGTGCAGGAGGCAGCCAATCAATGATTCTCTCTCATCATTGATGTTTCTCTCTCTCTCTTTCCCTCTCCATTCCTTTCTGAAATCAATAAAAATATATATTTAAAAAATCTTTAAAATTGAGCTCTTGAAAACATGACCAAGAGCTGGGCCTGGTTGAAAAAGTGCTTAGAGGGGCCTGCTTAGAGTTTGGTCCAGGAGAGAATCTTTGTCAGGGGTATGGGGATCTACAAGGTCTGCACTTGATAAGCTATGTGTTCTATTAATTGATCAAGCTCTTTAAAAGTGAGGCAGTTGAAGCTTGGCATTGGATTAATAAAACTCCTGAGGCCCTGAAGGAATTCACCATCCATCGAGAATCCAGAGTACAGCTTCTGAAGGAACCCCAGTTCAACCCAACCATCAGGAAGTTCTCTGACTGAGTCTCAACACAGTAAGAAATGGAAGAGGATGAATTTCAGACTTTAATTTCCTTAACTTCAACCTATAAAAGCAAGTGAATTTGATTATGAATATTAGCTTCTTTGAACTTAGACTTGCCAAGGAAATTGACTCTTTGAACTTCAAATTCTCCCTGGGAATTTAATATAATGAGGGGAACTTATAGTAAAATCGGGGCATCCCTAAATTGTTGACAATTCCCATTTTATTATGGAATTGTCTTTATACATTTATAATTGGAAGATCTCAGTGAGTCATTTAATCTCAATGAAGAACCTGCTATGCTATGTTGGAAAATGTGGTTCAACATAATTTGGGATAGGAAAGTGAGTCAGTTTTCAACCATGAGTACAGAGAAGTCTTGGTTTTATTTAACTAGTGGACTGTTCAAACCCATTTCAGAGCCTTCCGGGTCATCAGAGGTCCCAGGAAGATACTCAAAGGTCACAGCTGGTTCTGGGAAGTGGGCACTGGGGGGAAGCACCGCTGTTCTGATTCAGTGCTGATCTCCTGCCTGGGGAGGGTGAGCTGGAGGCCATATTCTTGGTTGACTCTTGGCTTAAGGGCTAAACCCCATGGGTTAAACATCCAGGGTTCTTAGAGAGAAATACTTTGCCCCCATTCTTGATATGAAGTGTGGCATTCCTGACTTTTCTCTGTCTCCCCACAGGAGCATTTCTCAGTATATTAAGAAGCACATTTGCCCACTGATTCCATCCACATTCTCCAATCTGGGCTTTGTTAGTAATAAAGGTGTTGTGATGAGTTTTTAACTCCATCCACTTTTTTTTTGTCTTATTGACAATTGGTTGTGAATGCAAAGTAGAAAAGAATGGTCCTATTTAAACCCCCAAAAGAATATCATCTTCAAGTTGTATAGTAGTTGACAAGGCTTATTTTAAATACTTATACACACACCTGTGTGTAATATATAAAATACTAGAGGCCTGGTTCACAAAATTCATGCACTGGCGGGGGCGTGGGGGGGGGGGGTCCTTCAGCCTGGCCTGTGCACTCTCACAGTCCGGGAGCCCTCAGGGGAAGTCCAACTGACAGCTTAGGCCCGCTCCCCTGGTGGCCTGCCTGCTCCCTGGTGGTCAGTGCGCGTCATAGTGACTGGTCATTCCACAGTTTGGTCAATTTGCATATTAGCCTTTTATTATATAGGATAATTTTATAAACATTATAAATAAAATATTTATATATGTTATAATATTTCCCATATATTATAAAAATAATTTCATAAAATATAAATATATATATTGGTATATATGTGAAATATATAAATGTAAGATGTATATTAAATATCTATATATATACATGCAATATGCACATATACACAGTTTTATTTACAATTATAAATCTCTATATAATGCACATCTATTTTTTTATAATTCACATTATTTTGACCTTTACCTTGCTTAGTAATATTTATAAAAATGTCCCTCATTCTCAGACTGAAAGCAGTGATTCTCCAACTTGAGTGTGCATTAAAACCACCCATTAAAACACAGATTGGTGGTCTCTGGCCCCAAAGTTTCTGATCCAGTAGGTGGGGGTGGTGCCTGAGAATTTGCATTTCTAATAAATTTCCAAACTTTGAAAATTACAAGAAAACAATAGGAGTATATTGATGCCAGGACACAATTATCCTTGAACAATAATTTAATGTCATACTTAAAGGACCTAGCTTTCTTTGTTGATCTTAATTATGCTGTTATGTCTATCCTATATAATAAAAGGCTAATATGCAATCAACCGAATGGCAGAACGACCAGTCACTATGACATTCACTGACCACCAGGGGTCAGACACTCAACGCAGGAGCTGCCCCCTGGTGGTCAGTGTGCTCCCACAGGGGGAGTGCTGCTCAGCCAGAAGCAGGCTCACAGCTGGCGAGCACAGCGGCAGTGGTGGGAGCCTCTCCCACCTCCGCAGCAGACTAAGGATGTCTGACTGCCAGGCTAAGCCATCAGTCGAACATCCTCCAAGGGCTCCTGGACTGCAAAAGGACACAGGCCGGGCTGAGGGACACCATCCCGCCACCACCACCACCACCCCCCTCTCCAAGTGCACAAATTTTGTGTACTGGGCCGCTAGTAGATATACTATAAGCTCAGAAATTATGAAGGCCAGCCACTAGTTGGCCACCTTCATTCTTTGCTCACTAGCAACTGGAGGAGTAATTGCATTTACTCCATGGTTGAAGTAGGCAGTAGCTAATGAACACTTGGTCGGATACTATTTTGAATGGCAGCCTTCAAGTTCTGCAGAAACTATGACACTCTCCCAAACAGAAAGTATTGGAATGGCTGACCACAGAGGCGTATGACTCCACCCTCAGAGAACCAGCCCCAAGTCTGCTTTCCCTGATGTCCTTCAAAGGCTCGATGTAGTAACAAGAAGAGAAATTGAATAACCGGAAGTTTGAATACTATCTTCTTTGATGCATAAGACATTCCTCTTATCCTGGGCATCATTTGGATTAAATGTGACAAGTATTTGGGATCATGATCTTTGCTTTCAGCACATCCATGAAGAGGGAAAGTGAAACTGCTCATTTTGAAAGGGAAGGTATCAGGTCTGAAATGGAAACACAAATGGATAAAACCCGGAAAACAAAAACATATCTTAAGAGAGAATGAAATCCCAGAATAGGTAAGGAGATAATGGTGAGGCACTCAGACACTTTTAGAGTTTAAGAGGCTCTGCTCTGGGGCTGCACATCCACGTGTCTCTTTTGAGAGATCCCTTGTGTGTAGGGATGCCACACAGTCCTGCCCATCACTGATTAGTTTGGGGACAGAGTTTGACTCAAATAGCGAGGGCTGTAAGGGTTCTTGATTCTTGAGAGGGATGGCTGTCTGAAATCGATCAAAAGCAGCTGACAGAACAGTGTAGAAATGGAAACACAGAAAGAGCAACAGGAAACCAAGAATTAAAAAAAAAAAAAAAAAACAGGCAGAAGGAGGAAGGAAAAAATAGACAAAGGAGCAGAAAGGAGAGGTGGAGGAGCGAGACTGCTTAAGTGTCATACGGGTCCCCAGGCTGGTTCCCCTTTTGCAGTTGCTGTGGTTACCTTTTCTACATCCTCTGAGAGCCCTCACTGGGGGTCTGCAGAAGTTTTCCTTGTCCTTACAATAAGCGCCCATAAACTGAGATAACATGAGTGTGTTTCCAGTTCCTGCAAACATATCTTTGTAATAGGAAGAGAGACAAGAAGAACTTGTTACAGAATATAATCTTGGGCCCAAACCAAACAGATGAGATGTAATATGAGTAAATTGTGAGTTTCTTCATTTCAATTTAAGAAATTCATCAGGTCTGTCCGGACAGTAGATTGTAAAGATTTGAGAGGAGCTTAACCTATTAAAAATCCAGCATCTGGGGGGAAAAAAGAAAAAGCAAACTCAGTCTTAGCTTGCCTTACCAGAATTTTAGTGTGGAGAATGAGAGGGGGGGGAGAGGAGAGGGACAGGGAGGGAGAATGTCCCTAACCAGACAGCATGTGGGCACACAGCAACAAGAGTGGTTAGTGGCAGCCCTGACTGCTGTGGCTCACTTGGCTGAGCGTCCTCCTGTGCACTGAAAGGTTGCTGGTCAACGCACATATCCAAGTTGCAGGTTCAACCCGTTGGTCGGGTGCCTATGGGAGGCAACCAATGATTGTTTCTTTCTCAGATCCATGTTTCCCTCTCCCTCTCCCTTCCTCTCTCTAAAATCAATAAAAACATTTTTTTTAAAGAGTGGTCAATGGCAGCACAGTTTAGGTGGCCTCCCAACATAGATCCTAGACGTCCTGTCCCTCCCATACGGCACCTCGCCTCCCATAGCATTGCAGTCACCACATCTTATTTTATTTGCTCAGTGACCATATTCCATGCCAGACTGTAAGCTTCGTGAACACAAGGACATATCTGTCTTGTTCTTGCTCTGTTCCTAGCACCTGGCACAGTGATGAGTATGGTTGGTGCTCTTGAAATATGTATTGAATAAATGAGGAAAATCACATCATATGAATAATGGCAAAGTAAAATGGCAACGTTAAATTTGGAAAGAAAGAAACCCAAGTGGACTGGATTGTGGTTTTTGAGCATGTGCAAGATTTTCCGGTGGAAGAGGAGAACGCTTGTCTGGGTTGCTCATGGAGCAGGGAGCGTGGTGTGGTAGGCACATGAGGCCTTGACTGGTACTCACGGCCCTGAGCTCACTTCCCAACTCATAGTAGTCTCGTCACTTAGACCTGAGCCATCATTTCATCCTTTCTAAGTTCTGTTCAGGATACAACATTTAGTGACCTATTAAATAATGGTCAGACATTAGGGAGAGAGAGGTGGGTTTTTTTTTCTTTCACCAAACTCCCCAACATTTACAGATGTCAAACATAGAATGGTTTGTCTCATAAAATAGTGGGTTCTCTGTTAGCATAAATCTCCAAGCAGAGTTGGAGAGCCACCTGCTATGTGTGCTGTTGGGTGAGGCTGGACAAGGATGACATTTAGCTCCATCAGTTCTATGGAATTTGGAATTTTATGGGAATTCTAACTGCAGGCTGAGTGTTTCAGCTTGAACATGAAGAATGTGAATCAAAGAAAGAGGTGGCTTCTGCCTTAATCTGTGGCCTGTTAAGTATGTGACTTAATCTCCCTGAGACTCAGTTTTCTCAGCTGCTAAGTGGGATAATAAGACCTGTCCTCCCTCCATTAAAAGGTTGGCCAAGATCAAATGAGACAATGTTTGGATTTCAAAAGTGTAAAGTGCTCTACAAATATTGCTCTGGAGGGAGAAATGGAAATTCTGAAGAACCACGCCTCCTGAAGTCCAGGCCAAGACGCTGTCAGGCTAAAACAAGTGTTTTTCCTCAGTTCTCTCTGGACATCTTAGAGAAATTTTGTACCTCTCTCTCTCTCTCTCTCTCTCTCTCTCTCTTTCCTGCCTGGTGATAATAGGGCTGTTAACTTGTTCTTTTCAGTTGTAGTGATTTCACTTGGTACATAAATGTCAAGTTCCACCTGACTCGAAGTTAACATATAATGTCTCTTCCCTTTCCTCATGAGTACAATTCTGTTAAATTATCCCTTATGCTCACATTGATTTTTTTTTTCAGTTTTAAGCCCTAAAATAGCATATTCTGCCCAACTGCTTTCCTGCTTTCAAGGCAATGAGAATGGCGCCTGGCATTGTGGGAGTTTCATGCAAATCATAGTGAGGCTGGCTGTGCTTCAAGACAGCGAGAGCACCGCCAAATAGGCGTTTATCGAGGACAGCCTGACAGTCACCGGGGTCTAAATGACCTTACTTCGCAGCCTTTCATTCCCAACCCCCTGTCACCCTTGTGCAAGCCAGATGTGCTTTATTATCCCCCATTTTACTGAGAGGAAAAACTAAGATACAAAACAATTAAGTGCCTTTACATAGGTCACTTGGTCCCACCAGTGCTGGACCTGAGCTTACAAAGTTGGCTTCCTACTAGCACATTACTCTTGCTACTAAATCTTCAGACATCGTCGGATGCTGCTGCCTTTTCCATGGGTTGATTCTCTCCAATCCACTCATGATCATGGTGTGCAGATCTTACTAAGAATGGCTCTGACCTTGATCATGACACCTTCTCAGACAATCCAAAAAAGGCCCAGGCAAGGGAAGGGTCCTCAGGCCCGGGTCCATGTGGCTGAGTTGGTTGGAGCGTAGTCCTGTACACCAAAAGGTGGTGGGTTTGATTCCTGGACAGAGCACATACCCAAGCTGTACAGCAGCCAATTGATCTCTCTCTCTCTCTCTCTCTCTCTCTCTCAAAATCAATTTAATTTTTTTTTAAATTAAGGGTCCTCAGAACAAGAGGAAGTAACGAGGAGAGCAAGCTTATCTCTGCAGTGAATTCCAGTGGTCAGCCCTGAAAGCTTATCAGAATAACAGGGAACAAGCTTAATGTCTGGCTGAGTAGAAGGGATGCATCTGCCACAGGTACACACTGACTTGCAATTTAAAAGAACCTTCACATTGTCACCTGACCTGGTCACAAATTTGGTGACAACCCAGGGAGGTATGTATGACAGATGGGGGTGTGGGTGCTGGGGTGGCTCTCTCTCCACTTTATAGAAAATCAGCTGAGATTAAATGACACCCATGGCCACGCAGCTAGTAAATGTCAGAGCTCCCCATCAACTCTGGTTTTTGGACAATACTCGCAGATTTTGCCTTGCCCTGGAAGAATCTCAAGCATTGACTCTCATTTACAGTGATAGACTTAGGAAGTTTCTTTTCAGTCTCCCAGAAACGATACCAGAGAGGCAAACACTGCAAAAGGCTGACCCTGCGTTGACATCAACAGCAGGTTCGCTCACACATTTCCTCTTCAAGGTGATCGAGGCGCTTTTCCCTGCATCTGGCTTCTCCAGGAGAAGCCCAGTGACAGAAGCTGGGAGTGTTTATCAGCTTTTGCAGCGGTTCTCAACCTGTGGGTCGCGACCCCTTTGGCGGTCGAACGACCCTTTCACCGGGGTC
>NW_005879123.1:0-7186 GCF_000147115.1 Myotis lucifugus | reverse complement strand
AGTATTGAAAAGGAAAAAATAAAACTATTATTTTCACAGGTGATATATGATTATACATGTATAAAATTCTAAAAGAATTATTAAAAGAAAGAAATGTTAGGCAATATTAGGCTGGATACAAGATAAATATATAAAAGTCAAGTGTATTTCTATATACAAAATGAAAAAGACTATGAAAGTGCTATATAAAGTAGTATAATAATAACAAATGTCTAAGAATTAGTTTATCAAAAGATGTCTAAAATTTGTATACACCAAACTATAAAATACAACTGAGGAAAAATAAGGAAGCTTTAAGTTAATGAAGGGTTATATCCAAAACATAGAGTGGAGACCCAATATCATATAGATGTCAATTCTCCCCAAATTAATATATAGATTCAATGAACTTCTAGTCTAATTTTTTGGTGGGAATTGACAATATAATTCTAAAATTTATATGGAAATGAAAAAGTCCTAAAGTAGACATTTGGTTCCTTATGTAAATTGTATCATAGCAAGGTAAGAACAGAATGTATTTGATTTTTCTTATCTTGTCCGCCCAACTCTGATCACCAAGATCAATAATACAATTCAGGTATTAATTATCAATAATTTTACCTAAGTGCTTTCTATAACTTGAAACTGGACTAGTAGTATGGAATAAAAATTATATGTAGTCCACTAAATACTTAAGGATTTGTAGACATCTATCCACTACAATAGGTATATAATCAAGTTTCTTTTTTAAAAATGTATTTATTGAAAGAGGATGGGAGACAGAGAAAGAGAGACACAATTATTTGTTGTTCCATTTAATTATGCATTCATTGGTTGCTTCTTATATGTGCCCTGACTGAAGATCGAATCCACAACCTTGGTGTATTGGGACAATGATCTAATCCACTGAGCTACCCGGCCAGGGCTTGAGTCTAGTTTCCTAATGGTGAGTGATCTTGAGCATCTTTTTATATGATTACTAGTAGACCTACGCACAAATCCGCGCGCCAGTAAGTCACTGCCGTCTTCCTGTAGCTCTCTGCCTGCTGCCCCGCCCTCCGGTAGCTCCCCCTCATGGCTTGCTGCCCTGCCCCCTCCTGTAGCTCTCCGCAGCCCGCTTGTACCTCGCTGGCCCACCGTCCTGCTGATCCGTGATCTGGTTGTGATGCCCTTGGTCATTACATCTCAGGGCATAATGGCTAATTAGCATATTCTTTTATATAGGATTGGCCATTCTTACAATTTTTTTGGAAAAAGAATTCCAATTCTTCCACATTAAGAAGTAAATTAAACTTTTGACTAGTTATGGTATAAGGTCTTTTTCAGATTTGTCTCATCTTCCTCCTTCTTTTACATATATATGAAAAAAATGCAAACATACAAAAGAAAATAATATAATAAACATCCATTCACAACATACTCAGCTTCAACAAATGTCAATCATTTGCCAATCATATTTCATTCATCCTTCCACTTCCACTTTTTTTTTCTAGAATAACAAACGTTATATTATTTCACCCACAAAAGCATGCATCTCTAATAGCCAAGAAATTTTTTTATATAACCATAATGTGTTTATCACATCTGTAAACAATTATTCTATATTACCATCCAATACCCAGTTAATATGCCAATTTCCCTAGTTGTCTAAAAATATTTGTAATTTACCTTGTTGAAATTAGAACCTGAAACAAGATCCAGGAGTTGCATTGATTATCTCTCTTAAATTTCTTTTACTCTAAAACAGTCTATCTTTTATGCTATTTATTTGCTGAAGAAACTACATCATTTGTCCTTTGGAATTTCTGGATTTGGTTGATATGTGTCTTATTTTGTATTTAACAGCATTTTGTAGAAAGCTCCTCAGTTTGGGTTTGTCGAATGTTTCAGGGTGTGCATTTTTGACAGCAATATAACAAAAGTGCATCAGGATATTGCATTAGAAGGAGCACAATAGTAGTTTGTCTCATTATCGCTTCCGTTAAAACTGTTTGCTTGGTTAGGGTGGTGTCTGACAGGTTTCTACACTGTAAATTTATCTTTTTAATTAATGAGTAATGTGTGGGGAAATACTTTAATATTTTGTTCATCACACTTTCACCCCATTGATGATTCTTGCCTGAATCAATTATTACTATATTAGTCGCCAAATAGTGATTCCCTAATTATATCATTTATCAATTGGTATTTTAAAGTAAACAAGTGCTTCTCTTTCTCCATGTATTTATTTCCTTTATTTGTTTTTCTTAGTATGGACTCAGGAATTCCTTTTTTATTCAGTGGATTATAATTCTCTCCTACCGTTTTTATTTTTTTATTTTTCAATTACAGTTGACGTACAATATTATATTAGATTCAGATATACAAAATAGTGATTAGACATTTACATAATTTACAAAGTGATGACCCCGATAAATCTAGTACCCATCTGACACCATGCATAGTTACTGCAATATTATTGGCTATATGCTTACTTTACATCCCCATGACTATTCTAATAATTGATACTTTGTACTTCTTAATCCCTTTGACCTTTTTCATCCATTCCCCCCAACCCCTATCCCATCTGGCAACCACCAGTTTGTTCTCTATATCTATGAATTTGTTTCTGTTTTGCTTGTTCATTTATTTTGTTTTTTAGATTTCACACATAAGTTAAGTCATATGGTATTTGTCCTCTTGTCTGACTTATATCACTTAGCATAATACACATAACATAGAATTTACCATTTTAATCATTTTACCATTTTAATCAGTGTATAAGTCAGTAGTATTAAGTACATTCAAATTGTTGTGTGGCCATCACTACCATTAATCTCCAGATCTCTTTTCATCTTCCCAAACTGAAACTCTATACCCAGTAAACAATAACTTCTCGTTTCCCCCTACTTCCAGCCCCTAACAACTACCACTCTACTTTCTGGCTCTATGATTTCGATTATTCCAAGTACCTCATTTAAGTGGAATCATACAGTATTTGACTTTTTGTGGTTGGCTTACTTCACTTTCAGTAATGTCCTCAAGTTTCATTCATGTTGTAGTATATGTCAGTAATTCCTTCATTTTTAAGGCTGAATAATAAATATTCCATTGTATGTATGTATTATGTTTTTGCTTATCTGTTCATCTGTCGATGCACACTTAGATTACTTTAACATTTTAAGTATGGTGAATCATCTATAAATATGGGTGCATAAATATATCTTCAAGATCTGGTTTTCTGTTCTTTGGGGTATTTCTGGGTCATACAGTAATTCTATGTTTAACTTTTTTAGGAACTTCCATATTGTTTTTCATAATGGACGTCCCATTTTATATTCCCACCAACAGTGCAGAGTTCCAATTTATCCACATCCTCAACTCTTACTACTTTCTGATTTTTTTAAGAGTAGATATCCTAATAAGTATGAAAAGGTATCTCATAGAGTTGATTTGCATTTTCCTAATTAGTGATCTTGGGCATCTTTTTATATGCTTATTGGCCATTCTTATAATTTTTTGGAAGAACAAAAAAGGGAAGAAAAGTGAGAAAGGTGGGGAAAGGGAAGAGGAATATGAAATGGAAGGCTTTATCTGTCTTCACAGATGGTACTGTCAAAGACAGATAGCAAAGTCATGTGTAGAATGAGGAATAACTGAAAAGACATGGTCAGCATCTTTCAATGTTAGGAAGCTCTGGGCCCCTTTTCCTCAATTCAAACATCCTCTATAATAAAAGCATAATATGCTAATGATATGCTAAGGCTGCTCAACCGCTCGCTATGATGTGCATTGACCACCAGAGGGCAGATGCTCTGACTGGTAGGTTAGCTGGCTGCTGGGGTCCGGCTGATCAGGACTGAGCTAGATGGGCAGGACACGCCCTGGAGCCCTCCCACAGTTCCTCCAAGGCTGGCCAACCTCTTGTGTACCTCCCCGGCACTGATCATGCATCGGTGGCGTCCCTTGGCCTGGCCTGTGCCCTCTCGCAATTCGGGACCCCTCAGGGGATGTCAGAGAGCCGGTTTTGGCCTGATCCCACTCAGTGCAGAAGCTGCCCCCTGGTGGCCATTGCGCTCCCACAGGGGGAGCGCCACTCAGCCAGAAGCGGGCTCATGGCTAGCGAGCACAGCGGCGGTGGCGAGAGCTTCTCCCGCCTCTGCGGCAGCACTAAGGATGTCCGACTGATGGCTTAGGCCTGGCAGGGAGCGCGCCAGGCCTAAGTCGTCAGTCAGACATTCCCCAAGAGCTCCCGGACTGTGAGAGGGTGCAGGCCGGGCTGAGGGTCCTTCCCCTCCCCGAGTGCACAGTTTTCATGGACCGGGCCTCTAGTTCTTCTGTAATTTACTGGGAGAGACTAGAAGCCATATGTCCTTGTTTCAAAAGCCAGCGCAATCCATTCTGCAAGCAAAACAAGCTAAGAAAACCCTTTCCTCATTAGTATAATGTTCAATCTAATCCAACCATACCTGACCTATAGGCCAACAGCTTCAGAGGCCACTGACCATGAAGCTGAGTAGACTCTGGAAGCCCTCATGTGTAAAGGAACAAAGTCCTGATCGAAGGTAGGCATGCAGGAAGAGCTGGTCTTCTCTGGCACATTGTTTGCAGAACACTTGGACAGGCTTGGCAAAGATGGGAAGGGGGTTAGAGTTCAGGGCCAGGGATACAGTTTAGAGGTCCATGGCAGGGTTGATTTCAAGCAAAATGCAATAGGCCATATCTGTCCCAGGAGCTGCTTCTGTTCTCACTCCAGAGACCCCTCTGGCAATTGACTCCCTGACCACAAAGTGGAAAGCTAGGGATGGAAAAGGAAGGCTGGGGAATTCTGAGAGCCTGGTATAATGTGGCTAGGACACCAGGGTGTCAAGAAATCTGGATTATAAACTAAAGAAAAGGTTTCAGATAGAATTTTCTGTTCCCAGAAGTGGAGTTTTTTCCCAGATTTGTAATTGGAAACCATTTACCCAGTGCAGAGTAGGAACATAGTGGTAGTAGAAGTGTCATTAAGTAAACATGAGACATGATTATAGCTGCAAAGGTTAGGACAAGAGGAAAATGTGGCCCTGGTTCTCCGTGCCTGGGGCCACCACTAAACTAGTGTAGTTAGGTCATTTGCTCCTACATGTTCATTTCTTTATGGTAGGACTTTCAGTAGTTTAGTGAACTAGGCAAGTTACTTAACTCTCAGTTTCCCATCTAGTAAATGGAAATGATACCTACTTCTTAGGGTTATTATGATAACTAAATTAGTAATTAAAGTAAATCTCCTATTTCTATACCCAGCACATTATCCTTCTTATTTTTAGTGTGTCATTACCAATACCTTCCCCATTTAAGTCCTGCATACACAGTACTGTGAGCTCAGCCCATGAGGTCACACCACATCAGAAAGCCCTGCAGGCACTCTGTCCACCAGGTCCTAGACCAGTGGTTCTCAACCTTCTGGCCCTTTAAATACAGTTCCTCATGTTGTGACCCAACCATAAAATTATTTTCGTTGCTACTTCATAACTGTAATGTTGCTATTGTTATGAATCGTAATGTAAATATCTGATATGCAGGATGGTCTTAGGCTAGCCGTGGGCAAACTACGGCCCGCGGGCCGGATCCGGCCCGTTTGAAATGAATAAAACTAAGAAAAAAAAAGACCGTACCCTTTTATGTAATGATGTTTACTTTGAATTTATATTAGTTCACACAAACACTCCATCCATGCTTTTGTTCCGGCCCTCCGGTCCAGTTTAAGAACCCATTGTGGCCCTCGAGTCAAAAAGTTTGCCCACCCCTGTCTTAGGCGACCCCTGTGAAAGGGTCATTCGACCGCCAAAGGGGTCGCGACCCACAGGTTGAGAACCGCTGTCCTAGACAATGCATCATAGAGAATAGAGCAGACAGAGCCTAGCAGTATTGTTTCTCTGTGTACCAGTTGCCTGTGCACTCCTTTTATTACCTGTCCATTCTTAAGGACAAGTACTGGATATTATGTGCAATCTGTGGGATAAAGTAGGTATGAAATTGGAGTCACAGACTCCTGGGTTTGAATTCTAGGGCACTTAGAAGCTACATGATGCTGAACAAGTTAATTCTCTATTTGAGCCTCTGTTTTCTCATTAATGAAAAGGAATATGAATACATACCATCTAGGGTCATTTGGAAGATGTGTTAAAATGCTGGCTCTTCTTGGCATGTAGCAGTCACCAATAGATACAAATGACTATCATTATCACAGAACACCTGGCATGGACCAAGTACTGATGGCACATTCAATGATAATGAAGTAACTCCACCTAATTTCTTTATGGCTCCCCCCATTGCTAATGGGCCCTTCAGCAAAACACACCTTGAAAGACCACCTTCTACAATGAGCTCATTTCACAGAGAGGAAAATTGAAGGCCAGAGAGGATATAACTGGGAAAGTGCCCAGCCAGGGCAAAGCTAGAACATAGGAGTTTGGACTCAGTGTCTTCAGTTGTCCTTAACCAACCTGTGACACAGTTTCTGGAAAGTGTCGTTCTTATTTTCTTCCAAAATTATTTAGGGATTTCACTTCCCGTTACTTTCACCAAAAGAAGCCAAGTCCCAAGATCATCAGGTGGGCCCATGAGTAGCAACTGGTTAAGCTGAGCAGAGTCTAGTGGTCTGAAGCCAAAACAAACAGATCACTGATCACTCTATTGCCCCCAGAGCAAACACCATTGTTTAATGTCCCTGCTCACTACTGGAAGAGAAGAGCAAATTCCACCTGGTTTCTCCTGGTTTACTGTTCCAAAATAAACCTCTGACCTGTACAGATTTGTAGACAATTGGTGTCCACTATTAGTTTCTACAATTGAATTATCTTATGTTTTACTTATTCTAAATGTTCCCATTGACAGGTCTTTTACATAAATATATGTCACTTGTCTATATGTGTAATTTAACAACAGTTGGTCCCATGGGCTAGCATCTGCTAAAAACAGGTTAACTAGCCTCTGTCCCTACCCTTTCAGCCCAGGGGCACGTGGTGTAAGGCTGCAGAGAATCACTGGACTGGAGATACGAATACATAAAAATTATACACCAAGTAGTGTGTGTGTGTGTGTGTGTGTGATACCACAGTGAGAGCCCCAGGCTTTTATCAATTCTCAAAGGGGATCCATTAATATCTCAAATATGTTGGAATGCTAACCATTAATATCTGCTCTGGTCTTCTTTCCAAGTTCTTAGAATTGAAAGGAAGTGGAG
>NW_005879122.1:0-7186 GCF_000147115.1 Myotis lucifugus | reverse complement strand
GGTTTGTCAATCTTGTTTATCTTTCAAAGACCAGCTCTGGTTTCATGATTTCTGTATGGTTTTTTGGTCTCTATGTCATGATTTCTGCTCTAATCTTTATTATCTCCTCCTTCTGCTCACTCTGGGGTTTTCTTGTTGCTCTCTTTCTAATTCTTGAGTTGTAGAGTTAGATGATTGACTACCATTTTTTCTTGTTTTTTGAGATAGGCCTGTAGAGCTATAAACTTTCCTCTCAGGACTGCTTTCATTGTGTCCCAGAGGTTTTGGATTGTTGTGTTTTCATTGTCATTAGTGTCCAGGATGTTTTTAATTTCTTCTTTGATGTCATCCGTAACCCAATCAATATTTAATAACATGCTATTCAGCTTCCAAGTGTTTGAGTATTTTGGGTTGTTTTTATTGTAGTTTATTTCTAACATTATGCCATCGTGGTCTGCGAAGAAGTTTTTTATGATTTCAATCTTCTTGAATTTGTGGAGACTTTGCTTGTGACCCAATATGTGGTCTATTTTTGAATATGTCCCATGAGCACCTGAGAGGAATGTATATTCTGCAGCTGTGGGGTGAAGTGTTCTGAAGATGTCAATTAAGTCCATCTGATCTAGTGAGTCATTTAGGATTGCTGTTTCTTTGCTGAGTTTTTGTCTAGCGGATTTATCCAGTGATGTCAGTGGTGTATTAAAGTCCCCTACTATGATTGTATTGTTGTCGATCTCTCCCCTGATATCTTCCAGAAGTTTTCTTACGTATGTGGGTGCTCCTGCATTGGGTGCATATATGTTTACCAGGGTTATATCTTCTTGTTGTATTGATCCCTTTAGTATTATGAAGTGGCCTTCCTTATCTCTGGTTATGGCCTTCACTTTGAGATGTATTTTGTCAGATATAAGTATTGCTACCCCAGCTTTCTTTTCCTTTCCATTTGCGTGAAAGATATTTTTCCATCCCTTCACTTTCAGTCTGTGTGAGTCCCTTCTAATGAGGTGGGTCTCTTGTAGACAGCAGATGTATGGGTCATGTTTTTTTATCCATTCAGCCACTTGATGTCTTTTGGTTGGAGCATTTAGTCCATTTACATTTAAAGTTATTATTGAAAGGTACTTGTTTGTAGCCATTTCTTTTTGTGTGTGTGTGTGGTAAGCCCTAATATTTTATAATATTATAATAATGCCAATAATATGTGCTTTAGGTGGAAAAATTATTATGGCTCCAAGTTTTCAGAGAAAATTTAAAGGAAGAGTCATGACTTGAGCTTAACCTTGAAGAATGGGTAGGATTTGGAAATGAAACATTTTTACGGTAGAGGTAAAAAGACAGCTTGGAGGAATGATATGAGCAAAGTTAACTATACAGGGAATATTTAAATGATAGTTATTACACTAATGTAGTTTTCTCAGATGTTTTCTATAGCAAGTTAAGAAGTGATCAGACCCTAAATGTAGGAAAGTATTAAATCCTCCCTAAGTTGTATTTCTTCCATGCTTATGTACAACTCTTCTAGGATTGTGCAGAGTGAATTGACATAATGCTCTATAGGGCAGAGATTCTTACCTGTCTTGTTTCCTGCTGTATTCTCAACAGGTATAGAAGTACCAGGCATGTAATAGGCTCTTAAAATATTTGTTAAATAAACAATGGAAGCATTTGATATGCAGCATTGGCCAAAATGAGACAAAATGAAATCAAGACCAATTAGAAGGTTATTTCAACCTCTATATACAAGATGCTGATCTTGTTGAATTTGAGTGGTAAAACTGAACATACTGTCTTGACACAAATTATTGATTTCAGAAATGAAGACTTGATGGCTTATGAAATTTAAAACAAATAAATTCTAGAATGACATCAGAGATATAGTGGCATGAGAAGTCCCCTTGGTCTTTTCCCATGAAGTTCCAACAATTTAAATAGCTATAATTCAAACAAAAGATTCCCTTCTCAATATACAAACACATCTGATAGATCTGCATGTTGAAATATTTGAAAGTGGACAAATGGTAGGAAACCAAAGAGGTGAGAAGGAAGAAGAGGTGATATGGGCCACAGGCACAGCCCTGCAGCCAATTGCTCACAGCCTGGATTTCATTGTGGGGCTTAGGTTGGAGAAAGGAGGAATCTGGTTGCCACTGGCACTCTCTTCAGCCAGAGGAACAGAGATATTCAGAGAGCATTCCTGCAGGGGTTGGCAGTATGAGCTGCAGCTAAGCAGAGAAGGGATGCCACGGTTGTCAGGAAATCAGCATTCCTGACAGAGTAACAAGGCCACAGAGCCTGACTTCCTCCCCTCATCCTCCCAGAGTTCTTAGCAGGCCACAGAAGAAGCTGTAGCAGTGTCGGTGTGCAGATCCCATTATCTGCAAATCCAAGAATTGGTACTACAGAAATACTTTTCCCATGTGCAACAGGTACACTTTGAAACTAATCTTAGAGTATGATGGATACAAAGGGGAGGCTGCAGAGGTCTTCCAATCAACATTACTGGAGAGCAAAACAACAAAGAAAGAGGCCAAATTCCTCCATCTAATCCCAACACCACACACCACAGATGCATGGCCAGTAGCATTTGGCTACAGGAGACAACATTGAGATTTCATGAATTTGGAACCCATTAGCACCACATTACCCCATAAATGTTGGTCTCTTGAGACTGAAGTGACTGGAACACAGAGAAGACACCCACTTTCCCTGGGAACAAAGTCCATTTTCTACCATTTCAAAGAATCTGAAAAGGCAGATCAGTGTAAGAGAGCTAATAACCTTGTGATTCAACACTACCTACTGGAAAACAATAGAAGGACTTATCCATCTACTAGAGAATTGCCACTCATTTAGAGATGCCTAAACAGAGAAAGAATTAAGGTATCCATCAAATGCCTTAAATAAACAAGGTAATGAAGCAGCTCAAAAAGAAAACTAAAATTTTTCAGAAAATAACTTATAGACATGGAAACATATTATTTAAATGACAGAGAATTTAAGATTGCAGTTCTGAAAAAAACTCAATGAGATGCAAGAAAACCCAGGCAGGCAGTTTAATGAACTAAGAAACAAAATCAACAAACAAAATGAGTACTTTACCAAACAGATAAAAATTTTTGAAAAGAGCCAAATAGAAATTCTGGAGATAAAAAACTAAGTAAAATTGATAAAGAATAAACTAGTAAGCATAGAAAATAGAGCTCACTAGGTTGAAGAAAGAACACGTGATATTGAAGCTAGAAATCTAGAAATGATGCAGAGGGAAGAAGAGATAAACTTGAGCCCTGCTGGCATGGCTAATGGTTGAGCATCAACATATGAACCAGGAAGTATGATTCCTGGTCAGGACACATGTCTGGGTTTGCAGGCTCGATCTCCAGGATGGGACTTGCAGGAGGTGGATGATCAATGAGCTCTCTCATCATATGTTCTATCTCTCTCTCCCTCTCTCTTCTCTCTGAAATCAATAAAAATATATTTAAAATACTCCAGAAAAAATAAAATGACAGACTCTGCTAAACTCACTAGGAAAAAGAGAAAAGACCCATATAAAAAATCAGACATGAAAGAAAAGTTACCAGAGACATCACAGAAATACAAAGGATCATACTACAATACTATGAAAGACTATTTGCCATAAAATTCAATAAGCTAGAGAAATGGATAAGTTTTTAGAAATATATCACACAAAGATAACAAAGAAAACTACAGAATAATATATCTCATATGTAGGTGCAAAAATCCTAAACAAAATATTAGCAAATGATACATTAAAAAAATAACATATCACAATTACATGGGGTTCACTCCAGGGGCACAAGAATGGTTCAATATACTCAAATTGAACAATGTATTACAACACATAAACAAAACAAATGATAAAAATCATATGATCTTATCAAGAGATGGAGAAAAAGAATCATCTGAAAAGATACAACATGCATTTATGATTAAAACACAAAATAAAAATAGGTATAGAAAGAAAGTACCTCAACATCATATAATATCATACTCAATGGTGAAAAATTGAAAGCTTTTTCTCTAAGATCAGGAAAAAGACAAGGATGCCCACTCTCATCACTCTTATTCAACCTAATACTGGAAGTCATAGTCAGAGCAATCAGTTAAGACAAAGGAATAAAAAGAGTTTAAATTGGGAATGAAGAAATAAAAGTGTCACTTTCTGTAGAAGATATGATTCTTTACAGGGAAAACCCTAAATACTCCATCAAAAATCTTGTAGAAACACAATAAGCACATACAGTAAAATTGCAAGAAAAAAATCAATGCTTTTCTATATATAAGCAATGAAACTTTGTAAAAAGAAATGGAAAAAAATTCCTTTTGCAATTGCAACAAATCAATAAAATACCTTGGAATAAATTTAACAAAGGATGTGAATAACCTATAAACTGAAAACTACAATGCATTATTAAAAGAGATTGAAAAATACACTAAGAAATGGAAAAATACTTTGTGTTCATGGATTTGAAGAATCGACCTAGTGAAAATGCCCATACAATCCAAAGCAATATACACTGAGTGGTCAGATTATTATGACCACCTGACGTTTGTAGGCAAATTAGCTATAATTTCACGTTGAAGTTGCTAGAGGGCAAGACCATTATAAATAGGGAAGCAGTTTGTTTACCATGATAGTAGAAGTGATTTTTTTCTGAAGATATAGGTAAACAACGCGATTTAACAGCCTTTGAACTTGGGATGATTGTTGGCGCTCAAAGCCATGGAGCAAGTATCAGCAAAACAGCCAAAGGCCTGTTCGAACACCTTTGCTGTCTGCAGTTACCAAGATAAAACGTCTCCAATTTGCAGAGGAACACAAGATTGGACAGTCGAGCATTGGAAAAAAGTCATGTGGTCCGATGAATCACGTTTCCAGTTGCATCATGCAGATGGCAGAGTGAGAATTTGGCGGAAACAGCATGAAAGCATGCACCCCACATGAATGAGTACAACCCTTCAAGCTGGTGGGGGCAGTGTTTTGGTTTGGGGCATGTTTTCCTGGCATGATTTGGGCCCTTTAATTCGTGGGGAACAACATCTGAATAGCACAACATACCTAAGTATCATTGCTGATCAAGTTCATCCTATCATGTTGATGGCGTATCCCAATGGAGATGGCTTCTTCCAACAAGACAATGCGCCATGCCACGGTGCTCATATTGTGCAGGAGTGGTTTCAAGAACATGAAGGAGACTTTACCTTGCTTAGGTGGCCCCCACAATCACCAGATCTCAATTCAATTGAGCATCTGTGGGATGAAGTTACAAGAGCCATCAGGCAGCTGGTCCCACAATCATCAAATCGCACAGAACTGGCCAGTGCTATTCATCAGGCATGGTGTCAGATTCCTCGCATCACCTTTCAACATCACGTGGAGTCAATGCCAAGAAGAATCGCCGCAGTATTGAAGGTAAAAGGTGGCCCAACTAAGTACTGTTGGGGTGGTCATAATAATCTGGCCGACCATAATAATCTGACCACTCAGTGTACATATGTAATGCAATCACCATCAAAATTCCGATGATATTTTTAAAGAAATAGAACAAAAAATCATAAGATTTGTATGGAACCACAGAAAACCTCGAATAGCCAATGCAATACTGAGAAAAAAGAATGAAACAGGAAGCACTACATTCCCTGACTTCAAATTATACTGCAAAGCTACTATAATAAAAACAGTGTGGTATTGGCAGAAAAACAGACACACCAACAATGGAACAAGATTGAGAAGCTAGAAAGAAAACCACAGGTATATGGGGAAATAATTTTTGACAAAGGAGCAAAACACATACAATGGAGAAAAGAAAGCCTCTTCAGTAAATGGCACTGGGAAAATTGGAAAGCCACATGCAGAAGAATAAAACTAGACTGCTGTTTGTCCCCATAGTAAAAATTAAGATTTCATGAATATGAAGATATAGGCAATATATCTTCCCAAGGTAAGGGAAGTAAAGGCAAAAATAAATAAATTGGACTATACCAAACTAAAAGCTTCGGCAAAGCAAAAGAAATCTCCACTAAACCAAAGGGCAACCAACCAAATGGGTAAGGTATTTGCAAACAGCATCTCCGACAGGAGGTTAATATCTACAATATATAAAGAACTCATGCAACTTTACACCAAACAAACAATCAACTAACCCATGGACAGAGACAATAATGTGGTGAAAGCCAAGGAAGGATGGGAGCTGGGTTGAGGGTGGAAAGGGAGGAAATTGGAGATATTTGTTATAGTGTCAACAATAAAAAAAATTAGCAGAGTACCTGAACCAACACAAGATATACAAATGGCCAGCTGATGTATGCAAAGTTGCTCAACTTCACTAGCTATTAGGGAAATGCAAATCAAAACTACAATGAGGTACCACCTCACACCTTTTAGAATGTCTATTAACAACAAGGAAAGTAATAACAAGCATAAGAGAGGTTGTGAAGAAAACGGAACCCTTATTCACTGCTGGTGTGTATATAAACTGGAACTGTCACTATGGAAAACAGTATGAGGTTCCTCAAAAAAAAATTAAGAATAGGCTTACCATATGACCCAGAAACTCTTCTTCTGTCTATCTACACCCCCCAAAATAAAAATATTTATTTGCAATGATATATGCACTACTATGTTCATAGCAGCATTATTAATAGTGGACAAGACATGGAAAAAACACAAATGTCCTTCAAAAGAGGATTTGATAAAGAAGATGTGGTACAAACACTCAATGGAATGCTATTCAGTCATAAGAAAAGATTAAATATTGCCTTTTGCAACAACATGGATGAACCTTGAGAATATCATGCTAAGCATAATATCTGACAGAAAAAAATAGGACACACATGATTTCACTCATAATGGTTATATAATAATATGAGGGATATAAAACTGAAAACAACTGATGAACAAACAAGAAAAGCAAACAAATAAAAACTCCTAGACACAGACAACAGTATGGTAGTTACAAGAGAGAAGGAGGTGAAGAGGTAGTAAAGGGTAAAGGAGGTCAAATACATGGTGACAGATTATTTGGCTTTGGCTGGTGGGCACACAATGCAATATGTAAATCATGTATCACAGAAATATACACTTGAAATTGATGTAACCTTATTAACCAACTAGAGGCCCAGTGCACAAAATTCGTGCATTGGAGGGGGTACCTCAGCCAGCCTGCACCCTCTCCAATTCGGGACC
>NW_005879121.1:0-7187 GCF_000147115.1 Myotis lucifugus | reverse complement strand
AGCCCAGCTGCACCCTCTCCAATCTGGGACTCCTCAGCGGATGTCTGACTGCTGGTTTAGTAAACCGGCAGTTGGACATCCCTCTCACAATCTGGGACTGCTGGCTCCTAACCACTCGCCTGCCTGCCTGCCTGCCTGCCTGCCTGATTGCCCCCTAACCACTCCCCTGCTGGCCCGATTGCCCCCAACTGCCCTCCCCTGAAGGCTTGGTCACCCCCAACTGCCCTCCCCTGCCGGCTTTGTCGCCCCCAAATTCCCTCCCATGCCAGCCTGATGGCCACCAACTGCCTTCCCCTGACAGCCTGGTCACCCCTAACTGCCCTCCCCGGCAAGCCTGGTCACCCCCAACTGCCCTCCCCTGCTGGCCCAATCGCCCCCAACAGCCCTCCCCTGCTGGCCTGTTCACCCCCAACTGCCCTCCCCTGATGGCCATCTTGTGATGACGTGAGGACGTTACGTGAGGGCGCGAGGGCCACCTAGGTTTTTATTAGTATAGATAATATTATATACCAACTATAGGCAAATCTTTTAAAAAAGAAAGGGGCCTTACATGAATACATGCTGTGAAGTTAGCTGTAATATTAATCTGTTCCTGCTAGAAAAAAATGTACTGTGACCATTACCCTCCACCATACAGACAAGTTCCCTGCACCATCTCCAATCTGGGAGAAGTGAAACAGAGACTGATGTGTGGAGGCTAAAACCACAAAGCTTCTAGAACAGGGGTGGGCAAACTTTTTGACTCGAGGGCCACAATGGGTTCTTAAACTGGACCGGAGGGCCGGAACAAAAGCATGGATGGAGTGTTTGTGTGAACTAATATAAATTCAAAGTAAACATCATTACATAAAAGGGTACGGTCTTTTTTTTTTTTAGTTTTATTCATTTCAAACGGGCCGGATCCGGCCCACGGGCCGTAGTTTGCCCACGGCTGTTCTAGAAGAACATATGGGGGAAATCTTCACAACCTGGGGGGTAGGCAAAGATATCTTAAGGTCCAGAAGGCACTAACCATAAAAAAAATTAATCATTATGCTAAGTGAAAAAAGCCAGACACAAAACGTCACATATTGTGTGATTCCCTTGGCATGAAATGTCGAGAAAAAGGCAAATCCAGAGATAGAAAGTAGGTTAGGTTTCCAGAGGCTCTCAGAAGTACGATTGCTAACGAGTTCAAGGTTTCTTTTGGGGGTAATAAAAATCATATTCTGGAATTAGATAGGAGTGATGGTTGTACAAACTTGTGAATCTACTAAAGAATCACCAACTGTATACTCTAAAATGGTGAATTTTATGGTATGTGAACGATATCTCAATAACAACAAATAAAAATCAAGCTATTTCTCCATATTTGAGGTTAAGGAAACAAAAAAACTGTCCCAAGTGAGAGAATTCAGCTTCGTCCACTGTAAAACGTGCCTCCTCTTTGTTTTACGGGCATGCAACCATCACGTCCTAATCATAGAGATGGGAAAGAGACCCACAGATGGACGCCTAGTGGCCAGGTTTGCCCCTGGTGGAGAGGCCGGCCAGTTCCACTGTCTAGAACAGTGCTTATACACAATGGTGCTCGGTGAGCATTTGCTGAATGACTAAGTGACAGGTAAGTCTGTCTCCTCTTCCGTTAAGTCTCAGTGGGTCACACTACCCAAGCAGTGGGGAGACAGCTGCAGACGGGGGTGGCTGCTGGTGGCGGGGGGAGTCAGGTAATAGCTTACTGGTCTTGGGGGTGAGGTAGACGCTGAGGGCTGTCACCCCATCTTCTGCTGGGTCCCGGTAGAGCTCGCTCACAAGGAGGTCATTGTCCTTCATGCGCAGGGGGAACTTCTGCACATCTACAGTGGGCGGGGAGGGTGAGAGGGGGCTATTCAAGACGCCCAGCCTCTCCCCTCTCCCACTTCCCAGGGGAGGCTCGCAGGAAGCTGCTCACCCACGTAGTAGATGGAGCCATTGCTGCAGCCCAGGAGGAGGAAAGAGCCTGCCGCGTCGTAGCTGGTGATAGGCTGCACCTCCTGGACCTGGGGGCAGGCAGGGCAGGCTGAAGCTCTGGATCCCTCCTGCCTTTGCTCTTAGTGGCCACTCCTGGCATGCCCTCCCCTTCCCGCTCCAGAACCCACCGACAGTTTCCAGGCCCGTTTCTCTGCAGCCCTGCTAGCGCTCTAGGCCTATTTCGATCTGTGTCTCTCTGTCTCTAAATGTCTCTTGGTCAGCGCTTCTGTCTCTTGGCCTCTCCTCGCAGCTCTATCTCTGACATTTCTCTATTCAGCTCCGTCTGTCTCTCTGGGTCCCTTCATCTACCACAGGCATTCCGCTTTGGTCCTCTCTGCCCACCCTTCTCTCTCTGTCACCTCTTTCTCACATCCTCTCTTTCCATTTGCCTGTTCTCTCCCCCTCTGTCTGTCTCTTCCTCCCTCCTTTCTCTGCTTGTCTGTCTCTCTCAAACACTCACACTTTGGCAGAAAACAATACTGCAGGGGTATTTTTTTTTTTTTTTACATTTTGGACACAGCTAGGGGGAGGTGCAGAGAGAATGTCAGATGTTTGCACATCTCTCTGGGTTTCACACGCAGGGGGAACTTCTGCACACCTACACCATCTCCTCTCACCTGCTTCCCCATCCAGTGCCTGGAGAATCCTCTCTCCTTTCCAAACTCACCCCTTTCCTGTGAGCTTGGCAGCCCCTCTTCCAGGAAGGCCTCACGGATTGATGCTCCTTAGGCCTTTAACACACACACCCAGGCTCTGGCCCCCTGCTGGGCTCGCTGCTCTCTCCAGGTGGGGTGGGCATAAAGGAACCCTTCCCTGGGTCTGTACAGTCTGGATGCCCTGGAAAGGAAAGCTAGCACTCTGACCTGCCAGTGCTTGGTGACGGCATTCCACACCCCAATGCGCCCCGTGTGGCTTGTAGCGATGAGCTGGTTCCCTACAAAGAATAAGGCCTCCACAGGAACCCCCAGATGGAAGACTCCTGTTGAGAGAAAGGAGCGCTCAGCCAGGGCCCTGCTTCACAGGTGAGAGGGGCATGGCAGGAAGAGGTCGGAGGGCCAGAGGAGTGAGCTGGCCACAGAATCCTTACAGGATGGAGGATTCCAGAAGGAATTACGGGGGTTCTCCTGAGGATCGAGACTTGTTAGGGAACAGATTAGTTAACAAGTCAGAGATTTCTAATGGGAACACAGAGTCTCACAGGCTTGGGATTCCACTGGCATGAAGAATTCCAACAAAGCGAAGAAATCTATCAGGGCAGTGGATTCTGACAGAAGACAGAATAGCACATGGGTGGATTTTTCTACCAGGTCAAGGAATTCTAGCGGAATACAGAATTCTAAAGGGTTGGAGCACCCTAATAATGCAAAGAATTCCTAAGGGCATAAGAACTGTATTGTGGGGCTTTTTTTTTAACAGGCCACAGTGCTAATGGGGCAGAAAAATCTAACAGACCATAGGTGGGAAGAGAATTCTGCAGGGCAGAGGCTTCTGGTGCCATACCTATCTCAGATCCACCGCCTTCTGCCTGCAGAGCCCATAGAAGGATCTCGCTGCCCGTGGCCGCTGCCACCATCTTGTCGTGCTCACCCAAAGCCCCACCAAGTACCCTGGCTGTGAGTGCCAGTCGCTCGATGGGCCAGTCCAGGCGGGGACTGGAAAACACCAGCTGCCAGCCAGAGGCTTCCTTCAGCCTGCAGGATTGGGGGGCATCATCAACCCTCACCCCAAGCCCTCCCCGTCAACAGGCTCAAAGCCTCCTGCCACCGCCCTCCCCAAGCACCTGTAGCAGACAAGAAACTGCGTATAGGCCACAGCGATCCAGTTGTGGTGTCCACATACTAGGCGCACCATCCCTGGCTCCTCCGGCAGCCCTTAGAGGGGAGAGCAAGGATCAGGGTAGGGTCACCAGGGCCCCACTGGCTGTCCCAGCCTCCCAGGAGACAGAAGCATACCGGATGGGGAGGGAGGGGCTTTCTCATCTAGCATTCGGCCCAGCAACCCCGCGTTGCCCAGGTTGGGGGGCATGGTGTTGCTCCTTCGAACAGGCGCTGGCCGTCCCCCTGCCTGCTGGGGCCCCACCAGGCTGTGCCGGTTCCGTCGCTTCATTGGGAACACTATGGCAGGGAGAAGGGCAGAGTGACAATAACTGTAGTAACTGTAATAAAGGCCACATCGCAAGCCCTCAGGGTGTGGCTGATACTGATTTCCCACGTGCGGAACAGTCTTCTGACGAAAAGAATTTAGGTGGTAACGGGGACACGGCATTAAGTGAAACTGAATCACATAGCAAGTTACTCCCGTTTCAGTTTATTCATCCCATCACAAATGAAGAATCAGTTTGGTGATGCCGTCATATTGATTTTCTCCAATATCTGCTAATCTTCCCTTTTTAAAAATGGAAGCCTGTTCCCTTGGTAAACAACAGCATCTAACCAGAGTTTAATGACATTTTATGTTTGGACCTTATTTTCACATTTACTTATGGTATCAAGGCAGTGATATAAAGCTTCTATTTAAAATAAATTTTTACAAAACAGGGTAAAGTGAAGTTAAGAAAACAATAGTATAGGTTTTCATATTTGGCAAACTTCATTAAGGTAGTAGGTATTGACTGAGGTTAGGGAAATAAAGCCATAAATTGAATTTCCCCACTCATTTCCTTCTACCAATCAGCAAAGCTTAATGGACTACAGTTCCCAATAACCATGTTTTCCATGGCCAGTGGGCTGGTTGTACCAAGGGCTAATGGAGATGAGTTAATAAATCCCCTTTAATAGTTCTCCCCTGCATGCCAAGGACCCAGTTCTTCCTAAGCCTTCCCACACACACACACAAAAAAAAAAAAAAAGAAAAAATCAAACCTGGACCACAACGCCCATCGCACTCCGGCGCATGCGATAAGAGGTCCTATGGCTTCACTGGAAATGCTGTTTCCTACTTCCTTTCTCCGCATCTGATATAGAACTACAACTCCCATAGTGTCTCAGGGTTCACAGCACGGACACCCAAGGGCTGCAGCCTTACGGGAAATGTAGTCTTTTTTCTAGTCACCCATCCCTTAGCAGTGCCCACCTGGTGGAGGCAGGTAACCATTGAAGAGAACGTTTCCACAAGAAGATCGATCCAATTCTTCCCGCAGCTGCAGGCGGCGAACTGAGGCAGAAGGACTTGAGGATGAGACTTGGGGATACTGAGGCCAATTCCGCCCTCCCCCACCTTTCTTCAAAGAATACCACCGCTCCCCTGAAACCCAGGGCCCAATAAATCCAGTGCTGTCAGCTCTGACCCAACCTTCTTTCCGGAGAGAAAGGGATGAGGGAGCTCACTAGAGCTGGTTTTCTATGCAATTAGGATGCTAATGGGGCCCCCACTTACCCAGAGGAGTGAGCCCATAGAACTGGGCTTCGTGGAGGAGGCTGGAACCATGGACACCCCTGGGTAGTAGAAATGACTAGAGGTTAGTGTCTGGGTAGTGACAGTGGGCAGAGAATCCTAAGGAGAAAGTTTTCAAAACTGCACGGAGAATTCCAAGAGGTGGCAAAATTTGACAGGTGAAAGTGTGTGTGTGTGTGTGGGGGGGGATTTTAAAGACATAATTTAAATATGATCCAGGGGCTTAAGCGAACATTCTGAAGGGAAGAAGAGATTTCTCGGTGGGGGGACGGTGGGGGACTACCCTTTACCCTCCATGCCAACCTGGGGTCCAACTCTTTGGTGCGCAGGAAGTTGAGGATGGGGGCGAAAACGGTGGGGTCCCTGTCGATGAAGATCTGCGGGGAAGGGGTGCAGAAAATGGATGGTACAAAGAGTGGGGCTGCGTGGAGATCCTGCCCCTCCTACCCGCCACCCCACTTCAGGTCTCGCCCTACTCACGGCTCCGGTCTCATCTTTCAAAGTCGAGATGCGTCCGCTCAGGAGACTACAGGGAGGGGACACAGAGCAGGTGTCACGGGCCGGGGGTGTGTGCTTGCGGGGCGAGGGGGTTCGGTGTCCCCCTACCTCCTCCTCACGCCCCACACCCCCGCCCCTAACTCGCTCTCCCCATCACCTGGAGAAGAAGGAGTCTGGGATCCAGGTGAGAGTCTGACGGGAGGTACTAAATCTGTGCGAGGAATGTGAGCGGATGCGAGATGATGTAGGGAGGGTGTGGTTCACTGCCCCCCACCCGGACCCAGTGGATTCCCTCCCCTCCCAGGGCGCCAGTCGGGGCTCCCGCGCCTCCCGAGGGGGCGGAGCAATCCTTGCGGACCGGATTCCCCGGGGGAGGCGAGTCTCCAGCCCCGCTCCTCGCCCCCGAGCGTGAGGCCTCGGGAGTCTCCTACACTCACCTCTTGCCTCCCACGTTCAGATGAATCACCTCCCCCGGAGGACCCCGGCCTGGGAACCCCTCCGCTGCAGGCGCGGCGGCTGCCATGGCCCCGGGCGAGCCGGCCGCCCAAGCACCTACTTCCGGGTGTACCTCCAACCCCGCCCCCTCCGCGTGCTCATTGGGCTAGAAACTCCGGGAGACGTTGGCGATTGGACAAAGCACTCATCCGTCGCAGTTAAATTCTCCGCCTTCTTAAAGGAGCCCACCTTTCCTGTTCTGAATGGGGTGGAACTTGGCAGCTCCATGGGGAAGTTTAGTTGGGAGGGTTAGCAACACGTTCCTCCACCTCTCCGGGGTTCCCATTTTTGGATGGCATCTAGGTGCTTTGTCCGGGGCACGTGCTTAGACCCCCAAAATGAGTCCACACAAGGGGGACACATTTACATGTTCTATGCAGCTCGCAGCGGTTCTCAACCTGTGGGTCGCGACCCCTTTGGCGGTCGAACGACCCTTTCACAGGGGTCGCCTAAGACCACCCTGCATATCAGATGTTTACATTACGATTCATAACAGTAGCAACATTACAGTTATGAAGTAGCAACGACAATAATTTTATGGTTGGGTCAGAACATGAGGAACTGTATTTAAAGGGCCAGAAGGTTGAGAACCACTGTCAGCTAGTCTTTCCCCTCTATCTTCCCAGGCTTCAGCCCGTGGAACGCGAACAAACCGGCAAGGACCGTCAAAGCCAAAAGATTTATTATAGGTACATACAGTATGCATCTGCCACACCGCCCCACACTCCCGGGCCCCAGTGGCTCCTCCAGGCGGTCGTGGGGGTGGGGGGCGGCACCACAACCCGGTTCCCTCACCCCTGGGAGGAGCTCCA